>NW_026705545.1:0-300000 GCF_029867415.1 Vicia villosa | reverse complement strand
ACGGTAATCTTTCTTCTGTCAGAGTATTTTATCTTTGTATTTCTTCAAGAAATTTTCTCTTCTGACTTGTAGAGATAATGTCTATCAGAGTTATGCTTCAGCGGTTTGGTGCTTAACGAAGTTTCTTCAATAGAACTTCTTTAGAATTCAGTGTGGTTGTCTTTCACCATTTGTATGTAATCTAAGTTCTGATGGCACTAATTTTGTTTGATCTTCAGCATACAATTAGAACTTCTTCTGAAATAAGATATACATTAATTAGAGTATCATATTCACTTATACAAAATTTACTTAATTGTTATCATCAAAACACTAAAATAGGATTAGAACCAAACTATGTTCTAATAATCTCCCCCTTTTTGATGATGACAAAACATTTGCGTTCTGGTCAGAAATTTTGTATATAAAAGAAACAATCTCCCCCTGAGACGTATAATCTCCCCTTGAAATAAATACTTAGAGAGAAATGTAAAAGATAACTTCCCTGAATAATGTTCTCTTCAGCTTATTTCTTTAGAAGTTTGATGGATATGGCTTTTCATAAGCGTATCTTTTAGAAGTTCTAAAATATCTTTTAGATATCGTATAGAGCACTTGCTTTAGAAGATCTTTCTTTCAGCATTAGTTCGTGTACTTCTTTAGAAGTTCTTTCTTTCAGAATTTATTTTACCTACAGACTTTCAGAAAGAAAATTTTTGTACTTTGTACTTGTTAGAGATGTTTGAGATTTTATCCCAGTAACTGTTATATTTTAATCGCATCAAAATTTCACTTTTTCCCTTTTCTCCCCCTTTTTGTCATAATCAAAATGCGCAAAATAAAGTAAGACCGAGATAAAACAAAAACAGATTCCATTGATTTGAAACTAGAAATAAAAACATCCAATAGAAATATACTAATATAAACATGATGGGGCTTGGGAACAAAAAGAAATTTGATCATCTGCTAGTTTCTACCGCTTCTTCAGATTCTAACCAGAGATAAGTTTTCCAGAAGTAGATTCTAGAATATCAAATTGTTGAGCCTCACTCAGATACTTAATCAGATTGTTTTCTGTTAACACTACTGAGATGAGTCTTCCAAACAGAATCCAGTAATATTTTACCTTCTGATAATCTCTTGTCTCTTTGACACTGTCCTTCGATGTTTGAACAAAATATGGGGAAGGTGAACTTTCTTCTTTTGGGAGATGAAGTACAACATAACTTGTTGATCAGCATTGATGTACTCAGAAGCTGGAGTGACTTTCTTGTGATTGATGATTTCCCGAATGATCTTAGCCCAGACTTTAAGATTTTCCTTCAAATCTTTAATTTTGATAGAGGATTCTCCATCAGCAGAAATTTCTTTTGTTATAAAGGATCAGTTTGGACATATTTCAGCCATGCTCGTGCATTTTATCCCGTTTCCATCATGCCATATGAGTTTTTCAACAGAGTCTTCAGTAATGGCAATCTTCTTACCCATTACGTATGAAGAAACTACATTTTCACCAACAGTAGCATGTATCCAAAATTCTTTTACAAGTTTTGTATAGACTGGAACATGAAGAAGATCGAAGAACCTATACTATCCTTGAGCTTCGATATCAGCAGTTAGATCACACCCATTTTCTTTCAAGCTTTGAAAGTCCAGTTGTGCTTCACGAGAACTTCCAGATTCTCAGTATTTGCAGTGAGGGTTCTGATAGGTTTCATGTAGTCTTCATACATTTCGAAGATATCGTTAGCGAGGGTTGATGATGAATATTCCATTGTTCACAAGGTTTCGTTGATATGAGAGAAAATATAAATAAGAGAAGGTTTCTTTTTTAGAAGATAGAAGAATTTGCAAAAGAGAGATAAATATATAAGAAAAACGCATGCATTGAAAAAGAAAAAAACATTTAAGCAAAGAAATAATTATTACTTAGCATTAATTACATTAATTGATTCCGAAAATTTAGGGAAGGATGATGATTTGAAGAGATTGGAACCGTTACCTGGGGATTTTATCTCAATAGCTTAATTGCACGCAACCTTTCAGAAAATTTTGAACACGTGTTCAGATTCTTAGGTTGACGTGACCTAGCAGTTTTATTTATTGAACTTCTGATTCATCTTAGAAAATAAACTTCTGATCCGAGTAGGTCAGATGTTTCTAGATGATTTTTGTTTCTAAGAAGTTATAAATCAAGTAGTTCAATTTTAGGCAACCGAATATTCTGAATTTACATTAGATACTGAACATAACTTCATTCTGGACACAATTCCATACTAATGTTCTTTAGAATGAATTTGAATCTATCTTCAGAAAGAGGTTTTGTGAAAATATCAGCCCACTGATGGTCTGTATCAATGAAGTTTAAGCTTATTATCCCTTTCTGAATATAGTCCCTAATGAAGTGATGCTTAATTTCTATGTGTTTTGCTTTGGAATGTAAAATAGGATTTTTTGAAAGACATATAGCAGAAGTGTTATCACAAAAAAATTGGAATCTTACGCTCATAGATGTGATAATCTTCTAACTGAATTTTCATCCAAAGCATCTGAGTGCTACAGCCTGCAACAGCTACGTACTCTGCTTCTGTAGTTGATAGTGCAATTGTGACTTGCTTTTTGATATACGAAGAGAACAGATTATTTCCTAGAAACTGACAGCTTCCAGATGTACTCTTACGTTCTATTCTGTCTCTAGCAAAATCAGCATCACAATAACCTACTAAATTGAAATCTTTGGATTTTTTGTAACACAGTCCAATGTTAGTAGTACCTTTCAGATACTTCAGAATTCGCTTGACAGCGGTCAAGTGAGACTCTCTAGGATTTGATTGGAATCTTGCACATAAGCATACACTAAACAGAATATCTGGTCTAGATGCTGTAAGATAAAGTAATGAACCAATCATACCTTTGTAGATTTTCTGATCTACTTTCTTACTTACCTCATCTTTACTTAAAATGCATGTAGGGTGCATTAGGGTTTTTGCTTCTTTACTTTCTGATAATTGGAATTTCTTCAGAAGTTCCTTGACATACTTAGTTTGGTGTATGTAAGTTCCTTCAGAAGTTTGATTTATTTGAATTCCCAGAAAGAATTTAAGTTCTCCCATCATGCTCATTTCAAATTCTGCTTGCATAGACTCAGCAAATTCTCTTCCAAGAGAGATATTAGAAGTTCCAAAAATAATATCATCCACATATATTTGACAAATTAAAATATCATTTTTAAATGTCTTACGAAATAGAGTTGTGTCAACCTTCCCTCTGGTAAAATCTTTATCTAAATGGAATGAACTTAATCGTTCATACCAAGCTCGAGGAGCTTGTTTTAGTCCATATAAAGATTTTTTAAGTTTAAAAATATGTTTTGGATATTTTGAATCTTCAAAGCCAGGGGGTTGATGAACATTCACTTCTTCAATGTAGCCATTTAAAAATGCATTTTTAACATCCATTTGATATAAAGTGATGTTATATTGAGCAGCATAAGCAATTAATAGTCTAATAGATTCTAACCATGCGATTGGGGAAAAGGTTTCATTATAGTCAATATCTTCCTGTTGAATATATCCTTGTGCAACCAGTCGTGCTTTGTTTCTGACGACTTCACCTTGCTCATTTAGTTTGTTTCTGAAAACCCACTTTGTTCCAATGATATTGAATCCTCCAGGCCTTGGAACTAGATCCCATACACCATTTCTTGTAAATTGATTTAGTTCTTCTTGCATAGCGATAATCCAATTTGTATCTTAAAGAGCTTCATCAATTGAAGTTAGCTCAATCATAGAAACTAATCCAAATAGTGAGTTTTCATTGTTCTTAAGAAATGATCTTGTTCTGACGGGGTCATCTTTGTTTCCAAGAATGACATCTTCTGGATGATGAGTAGTGAGTCTCGAGAATCTTTTGAGAGAGGGTTCTTCATAATTTCTCAAATTCTCCATAGTTGTGATTGGAGAAACTTTTGATGCATTTTCAGCTTCTGAATCTACAGAGTTAGTGACCTTACTTCCATATCTGCACAATTTTCAAATTACTTTGGCTTTTGATGGCCAAGCTTATCATCAAATCTGATATTGATTGATTCTTCAACAATCAAGGTTTCTATATTATATACTCTATAGCCTTTTGAGCATTCAGAGTATCCCAACAGAAAACACTTTTGTGCTTTGGAATCAAACTTGTTCAGATGTTCTTTAGTATTTAGGATATAACAAGTACATCCAAATGGATGAAAATACGAAATGTTGGGTTTTCTATTCTTCCACAGTTCATAGGGAGTCTTTTCAAGAATAGGTCTTATGGAAATTCTATTTTGAATATAACATGTTGTGTTTACTACTTCAGCCCAGAAATGTTTAGCCATATTAGTTTCATTAATCATAGTCCTAGCCATTTCTTGTAATTTTCCGTTCTTACGTTCTACAACTCCATTCTGTTGAGGAGTTCTAGGACAGGAGAAATTATGAGAGATTCCATTATCTTTAAAGAACTTCTCAAAGAGATGGTTCTCAAATTCTCCTCCATGATCACTTCTAACCTTTATGATTTTAAGCTCTTTTTCATTTTGAACTTGTTTACAGAAGTCAAAGAACACAGTATGTGACTCATCTTTGTGTTTTAAGAATTTTACCCATGTCCATCTGCTGTAGTCATCAACAATAAGCAATCCGTACTTCTTGCCTCTGATTGATGCAGTTTTAACTAGACCAAATAAATCAATATGCAGCAGTTCTAATGGTCTAAAGGAGGAAATAACATTTTTAGATTTAAAAGAGGTTTTTGAAAACTTTCCCTTCTGACGTGCTTCACAAAGAGCATCTGAGTTGAACTTTAGATTTGAGAGACCTCTTACCAAATTGAGTTTGTTGAGTTGAGATAATCTTCTCAAGCTAACATGTCCCAATATTCTGTGCCAAACCCATTGCTCATCATTAACAGACAGAAGACAAGTTACTTTATGAGTTTTATGTTCAGAAAGATCAATTTTATAAATGTTGTTCCTTCTCTTACTAGTAAAAAGGATTGATTCGTCTTTCTGACTAACAGCCTTACAAGACTCTTGATTAAAAATTCTCATAGTCGTTGTCACTTAATTGACTTATAGACAACAAGTTATGAGTTAATCCGTCTACTAGTAAAACATTAGCTATAGAGGGAGAGTTACTGTCACCGATAGTTCCTGAACCAATAATATTTCCTTTTTGGTTCCCTACAAATCTAACGTCCCCGCCGGATTTAAGTTCCAAGCCTTGGAACATAGACTTTCTTCCCGTCATGTGACGCGAGCATCCAGAGTCCAATTACCATGACCGGTGTTTTAACTTCACTGCTAAGGACATATGCAACATAATTTTTCTTCTTCTTAGGTACCTATATCTTTTTTGGTCCTTTTGTGTTAGTGTGCCTAAAGTTCTGTTTGACTTTAGGTCTAGAATGAGAACTATCAGAATAGGATGTATATTTGATGTCATGAGTGTGTCCAAAATTAAATTGTGTGTGCAAGGGTTTATATGTGATTTTCATTTCATTAACCGGTTTAGGTTGATATGGTTCCTTTCCTTTCGGTGTATCATAGCCAATTCTAGTTCTATTGTTTCTACTTACACCATAAATCATAGAAGCTATCTTGCTTCTGTTTATACTTTTAGCCAGGAATTTTTGAAAACTGACATCATATTCTTTCAAAATATCTTTGGAACTTGAAGCACTATCTGACTTAGAAGTTTTTTGACTTTTCTATTCCTCTATGAGGTTCAGATTGTTTTCTTTAAGTTCAGAATTTTCTGCCTTAAGTTTTGTGTTTCAACTACAAGAATGTTTTTAAGTTTCTTGTATTTGATTCTTAATTTACTATGATTTTCCAGAAGTTCTGACAAACTTTCTGCAAGCTCGTCTCTAGTAAGTTCAGAAAATACCTCGTTAGTTTATGATTTTGAGTTTAAGTCATCTTTTGTGGTGGCCATAAATGCTATGTTGGCATGTTCATCTTCTGAGTTGTATTCTTCATCAGAATCATCCCACGTGGCCATCCGACTTTTCTTCTTTTCAAATCTTTTCTTTGGCCTTTCTCTTTGCAGTTTGGGACATTCATTCTTGAAAAGTCTTGGTTCATTGCATTCATAGCATACCATGCCTTTTCTGCTCGTCCTCTTGTATCTAGAGGATTCTCCTTTGTATTCTGGTCTTCTGAAGTTTCTAAACTTCCTTTGCTTATGCTTCTAGAGTTGGTTGACTCTTCTGGAGAGAAGAGATAACTCATCTTCTTCTTCCGATCCGGATTTACTCGAGCATTTTTCTTCAGCCTGCAAAGCATTAGTTTCAAATTTTTTAATAGATATAAGGGCGATAGTCTTACCTTTCTTTTGAGGCTCATTTCCATCGAGTTCAATCTCATGACTTCTTAATACGCTGATGAGTTCTTCAAGGGATACGTCATCAAGATTCTTTACGACTTTGAATGATGTAACCATTGGTACCCATCTTCTTGGTAGACTTCTAATTATTTTATTGACATGATCAGCTTTTGTATATCCTTTGTTTAGAACTCTCAAGCCAGCAGTCAGAGTTTGAAATCTTGGGAACATGGCTTCAATAGATTCGTCATCTTCCATTTTGAAGGCTTCATACTTCTGGATGAGGGCCAGAGCTTTTGTCTCTTTGACTTGAGCATTACCTTTATGAGTCATTTTGAGTGACTCAAATATATCATGTGTCGTATCTCTGTTTGTGATTTTCTCGTATTCCGCATGTGAGATATCACTTAGCAAGATAGTTCTGGCTTTGTGATGACTTTTGAATTGTTTCTTCTATTTATCAGTCATGTTTTTCCTATCTATCTTTTTACCCGCATCTTCAGGATGATTGCAGCCATCTACCACAATATTCTATAGATCAGGATCTTGTGCTAGAAAGAAACTTTCTATTCTATCTTTCCAACACAGGGGGTCTTGTATAACCATTTTTGTTTAATTCATTTGCCATAGTGTTTTCCTTCTGGATCTTTTTCTAACACGGTTAAGTGTTTGCATCAAGAACCAAGTGCTCTGATGCCAACTGAAGGTTATGAAAACACTTAGAAGGGGGGGGGGGGGGTTGAATAAGTGGTTTCTTTTTCTGTTCAATAATTTAAAAGTTGACACAGTATTTTTTATCCTGGTTCGTTATAACTCAACTACTCCTGTCCACCCGCGCCAAGGTGATTTCGCCTCTCTCAATCGAGGACTTAATCCACTATAATCAACACTGATTACAAATGTACAACCAACTGTCGTGACTAACAATACGATGCACAAACCAACTTCTTGTGACTAACAACCTTGCACAAACCAACTACTTGTGACTAACAACCTCTAAGACTAAACTAGTCCTAGAACTCTTGAGAAATCTGACCCAACTGGTCTCTCAAGCAACTGTTACAAGTTAACAATTGTGTTTAAGATTTGCTTCTAAAAATTTTTAATCACAACTGTGATATTTCACTAAGTGTTTAGTACAGAAACTGTGAACTCAGAATAAAGATAAAGTTCTTCAGCGTAAGAGTTCTTCGTTTGAATATGGGCAGGTATTCTTGCTTTTTTATTTCAGCTCTCTTGTGTTGCGTTATTGTATACGTGTTTTTTGTTGTTCAAATGATCTTCTATTTATAGCGTTTAGAAGATTTTGTCCGATGCTGGATAATAGGCTACCTTGGCCTTTTATGTTTGCGTGTTATCTTGGATAAACTTGCTTTCTCTGCTTCTTGAGACTTGTAACTAAATCTGCTTTTAGCCGTTAATAATTATTATGTCTCCAACGGTAATCTTTCTTCTGTCAGAGTATTTTATCTTTGTAAGATGTAATATCATTCTCCAAATCTCTCTTCATTTCTAAAAATATTACAATACTTCTGCAATAATGAGTGAAATGAGGCAGAAAATTACATACCCAACACTGCCAGCAGTATGAATGAAGCTGGAAAGGAGAGGAAGAAACTTGCATCAGATTCAAACACCCAGCGAAATAGAGAGAAATTCTGATTAAGTATTAAAAATCAATGAAGCAAAAGCAAGTTAAATACAAGTTTTACGTGCATTTGGAATCTCAGAGCAGTAGAGAAAAGACATAAAGTGAAGGTAAACTCTAAATTGATCATAAGATTCTTATTTTAATGTCTGAACTCTAAAAATTTTCTGCTTGTGTACGAGATTCTCTGTTATGTGTAAGATTCTTTTGCTTGTTTGTGTATGAGATTCTCTGTTATGTGTAAGATTCTTCTGCTCTGTTATGTGTAAGATTCTCCTGCTTTAGCTTTATTGAAAACGAATCTGAATTGAACATGGAACATTTGACCGTTGCGGTTCGATGCGGTCCGTTGCGGTCGAAACACCATTATAATGCATTATTAACTGTTCTGTTGCGGTGGTGATGCAGCTGTTGAGTGTGATTTTAGTTCACACCGCAATTGCGGTCCGTTGCCGATGCGTTGCTAACCGCAACCGCAATATTGCGGCCGCATCAGGTGATGCGGCCCGCAATTTCAAACCCAGGACCGGATTACTAAATTTTGTCCATCCCAATTCAACTCAATAAAAATCTAAATTAAATCTTCTTGAACTTTGGATAAAAACATGGTGAATTCTTATCTACCAAACTCAAAAAGTTGGGTAAGGTTACCTCATTTGTAAGATGCTTTGAAAATAACAAATATTTATAGTATTTTAATAAATAATTAAATATATTAAATGAAATGAAATCATATGATTGAAGGTACACTACCCAACTTTTCATGATGGGTAGATAAATTGTCCCCTAAAAACATCTGGACATTCAAATTTTACACATGTCTTGTAATTAATATTCGAATGTGATAAATTAATCTCACCAAACTTATAGCCCATAAAGCACCCCTTTCCCTCTATTTCCTTTATGGTATTGGAAAATTAAAATCAAAGAAAAAGCTCCTCCTTTCCTCCAAATCACTCTTCCTGAAAAGAAAAATACTATAAATGTCACATCCTTCACCATGTCTATAACACGAAGCACTTAGAGCATCTCCAATGGTGTAACCCATTTTTGGGTTCTTTATGGGTCCCACTAGCCACATCATTTTAAAATAATTTTTATAATTTTTATTTTAATTGTATAATTCTAAAAAGTTATTATTGGGCCCATAACTTTACCTCATAAACTAATTTGATTGGGTACCTGTTAGCTGAAGATTTCGTTTTGAAGTATTTATCCTTCGAAGAGGTAGAAAATCGAAGGAAAGATGGTTACTGATGGCCATCCCTTAAAAATAAAAGAATGACTACTGATGGTCATGCTTCGAGAGTAAATATTTCTAAGTTCACTATGAAGATAATGAATACTGAAAGTTAGTGAAAAGTATGTATCTTCAGGGACTTAGACGAATTTGTAAATATGTTCAAGTATTACTACTTAGCGTGTTTTTCGTAGTGTTTTTAATACACTGCCACGCGTCGAAGACGGACTCAGGCGGGAAGATTTAAAATTCGAAGACGGTTTCGTAACTGTCCAGTAACAGATGGCATCGCTAGAAGTCCTTATGAGAAACGTGGCAGCAGATTAGTATAGGACCGTTAAGGTCGAAACTAGTATAAATAGGAATCTTAATGTTAGGATTCTGTGTGTTCATTTTGTACAAATCACTCACATATTTACTCAAGTATCAAGCGTTAAGAGAAAGAGTTCGCTGAGAAAATGTACGTATGACACCACCATTTTAATACATGTGTATTATCCTTTGCTTTTAAATATCTTTCAGAATTACTGCATTTCGTTTACTTCTTGTCATTTACATTTCTGTATCTTTACTTTAACGTCATTTACTTTCGAATTACTTTCATGCTATTTACTTTCCAAGTCTTTTACATTTCTGCAGTTTAAGATTCTTTACGTTTCAATTGTCCTTTTAATTTTCTATGTTATGTCACTTATCTTTTCGTTGAAGTCACATTTATATGTAACAAAGTGATTGTCAAGACTATTTGTTCTGTTAATCGAACAACGCCTATTGAAGAAGACAAATAATGAATATGATTCGAATAACTATTGATGACAATCTTCTTGACTATGTGTCCTAGGATCAATCTAGTCGATCCTGCAAGTAACCAAATCTTATTTATTATAGTTTGGAAGACTAGCGGTTGTTTACCGGAAATCACCGTAAACAAATTGGCACGCCCAGTGGGACAGTGTCAAGCAGATTGTTTTAATCAATTGCTTTATTTTTGTCTAGACAATATCAAGATCTTGTATGAACCTTAGGAACGGTAAATTAAAGAACAGTGCACAACCGATTCCCAAACGAAGGTACAACAGGAAAATGGTCGTTACGGCCAGTGCAGGGGGTAATCAAGATCCCCCACAAGGTTCAGGATCGGGAGCGGCAAATTCGACTTCTACTCAAGAAACACGAGATGCAACGGGTCCAAATGGATCGAGACCTGCAGATAATTCCCAGACTATGCCTGAAAATAATACAGGACCCTCAGGGACTATTCCAGTTTCAGCGTCGACAACCGCACCCTCATCCACAAGCGCAGAGGACGTATTGTTTGCCTCGACAAATGCTGCAAACAATTTGTTTGGTCAAGGCACGAATTCTGCTTTCGAATGGAGACCAAATAATCCATACGGAATGCCATACCAATATGGAACAGGCGTACGAGGGGCAGGACCTATATATGCCCCAACTAACAATGCGACATTTTCACCAAATGTTAGTTCAGTGGGTCGAAGTGCACATAACACTGGTTTCTCTACCCAGATGCCTCACTTTACCACAAATAACCAAGCAGCATTTCGACAAGAAATGGATGCAAGCAACCATGATATGGTAGGGGTTTTGGCCAGAGAATTGACTTCAGTTTTAAGCCCACTAATGGCAAATGTTACTACTACAAATAGAGAAAACATGGAGACTTTCCAAAAGATATCATCTCAAATGAATCGAATGGCAGAATTCATGGGAGTAACGCCACCTAAAAGGAAAGACAAACAACCTTCGAATCAAGAAGAGAGGCCCATTTTAGAACGTGTACAAGACATAGTTCCATCATCTAGGACGGCTACTAGGGATGTAGGCCCCTCACGAAGAACGGAGGTGTTCGAAGGAACTCCAATAATTAACTTAGAAGCTTCAAATCAAAGAACCGTCCCCGTTCGACAAGAAACGGAGGAGGAGCAACCCAGATTAAGGATTGTGGGTAGGAACGAACACCCAGATGAGATTGTTCAAAGAGTCAGAAGAGAAAATCTGGCTACAGAAAATAACTTAACTGCCATGATAGAAAGGGTTATGGCTAATAATGGCCTTAGTACTGGACTTAGACGTCCAAACTATACATCCCCTATATCAGATTATATCATGCAGACAGAATTGCCTAGGGGCACTAAGGTACCCAAATTTACAAAATTTTCAGGCGAAACGAACGAGTCAACGGTGGAACATATTGCTAGATATTTGACAGAAGCAGGAGACTTAGCGGGAAACGAGGATTTAAGGATCAAGTATTTCCCTAGTTCGCTGACAAAAAATGCCTTCATTTGGTTTACTACTTTGCCACCAAATTCGATAGATGCATGGGCATACTTGGAAAGACTTTTCCATGAGCAATTCTACATGGGTCAAACTAAGATAAGTTTGAAAGAATTGGCCAGTGTTAAAAGAAAATTCACAGAAACAATTGATGATTATTTAAATAGGTTCCGTCTATTGAAATCAAGGTGTTTTACAACAGTCCCAGAGCATGAACTTGTTGAAATGGCTGCAGGTGGTCTAGATTATTCAATAAGAAAGAAACTAGATACCCAATACCTTAGGGACATGGCCCAATTAGCAGATAGGGTTCGACAAGTCGAACGACTGAAGGCAGAAAAAGTTAGGGCGAATAAAAGTTATAAGAAAGAGAGAGTAGCGTACGTCGAAGCCGAGGACGCTGATGATGAGTCTTTCAATGACTCGTATAGCCCTGAAGAAGTCGAAATAGACCTAGCTGAATTGAAAGAGGCGCCACCTTACGCCTGCAAACTGCTAAATCCTGCCAATGGAAAAAACCCAGTATAAAACGATAAGAATGATAGGTTCCCTAAGAAAACTTATACATTCGACATTACCAAGTGTGATGAAATATTTGATTTATTGGTAAAAGATGGCCAAATGATACTACCTCCAAATTCAAAAATTCCTCCGTTGGAACAACGGAAGAAAAGAGGTTTTTGTAAATATCATGGGTTTTTAGGCCATAAAACTTCTCAATGTTTTCTTTTCAGGGATCTAATTCAAAATGCTCTCAATGATGGAAGGTTGAAGTTTGCTGACAAAACCAAGAGTCATATGAGGGTCGATACCAATCCCCTAAACATTGCTGACGCTAGCCTCTGTGAGGTAGAAGATATCAACATGGTGGAGGCTTCTGAAGTCGAGGTTGTGGAGACTAAAGCAATGTTCAATGGAAAGCAGGCTACTGAAAGCCTAAAAAGTGAAATAGTCTTCAACACTGTTGTTGAAGAATCTTCCAAGACAGAAATAACTGAAGCATCGAAGGAAGAAAACAGTGAGGCCACTGAAGACCTCAGGATGAAACTCCAGAAAATCCAGATCTCTGAAGTTCCTCCAGCAGCGGTTAACATGGTCAGCACCAGACGACCAGTGTCTGAATTTGGCGAACTAGAGACATGGCTGACGAGGAAAAATGGGGGCATCGAAGTTCCTCCTAGAACCGAAAGCCTCAAAGAATATCTCTGGAATTGCCACGAGAGAAATGGTGGTAAGCAATGGATGTGTCCAAGGTGTTCGATTATGCTGAATCGAAGGGTCGAAGCCAACTTCGAAAGGGTTCGACGCGAAAGGTGGGATCACCCAGGAAGAGAGCCAAATCCCCTACTACAACTGTACCCAAAGATGGAGGAAAGCTTGGTAGGATTTTTGGTCAGATGCCACAAAGAAAACACTGAAGTTGCTCTCTGCCCAAGATGTGGGGCAGTCTATGACGAAATGCTAGCACGATCATTCGAACGTGTGTATTGCTACATGAGTCAAGAAACTCAGGGGTTGCGTCCTAACCTGTACGGTTTCGACACACAGACTCAAACAAAGAGGCCTGATAGCCCACACCCCAGAACTCGAATGGTGACTTTCAAAATCCCTGCAGATGCGCCAAGGGATAGGTGGGTACAAGCTGATGCAAGAACCAACAAATGGCGAAGTTGGGACCAAGGTGGAAGAACTGCAATGGCATATAGGAAACAATTCCAAAGACCAAATCGAGAGGCGTATCGGTTGGAGAATTATAAAGGAAGAAATCCTATGTCTCGGTCTCAGTGGAGAAGGCATCAGAGAATGAAAAAGGCTCAGAAGGAATGCAGGCCAAGAGAAGCTGGAGAGTCTAGTAGCAACCAAGCCCCATACCAGGGGGCAAAGTCAAACAAACCTCCGGTAGAATGCAGATTATTCGAAGCTGAAAAACTCTTGGATGAAGAAGACAAGATGCGTTCAAATTCTTGGAAAGAAGAGGATAGAATGACAAATGATTTTGATTCTGATGAAGTGTCATCTATAAACTTGAATTGCAATGTTGTCTCCGTACTCCCTCACGAGTTTAATCAGGAAACTGAAGTAGAAGACTGTGAAGAGGCTGATATCGAAGAAATGACAAAACACAAACCTGTGTGTTACTATGTGCTGAATAACGGTGCAGTAGAAGAACAGAATGCTTTCTTCAAAAGGCCTGATGAGGGTATGCGAAATCATTTGAAGCCACTCTATATCAGGGCCAAGATTGAGAACGTGGGCATAAATAAAGTCCTAGTTGATGGGGGAGCAGCAGTGAACCTAATGCCTCAATACATGCTAAAAAGAATTGGTATGTTCGATACGGATATAAGGCCACATAACATGGTTTTATCTAACTACGAAGGCAAAATAGGACAAACATTGGGAGTTGTTCAAGTCAATTTGACAGTAGGCTCAGTTACCAGGCCAACCATGTTCATGGTTATACCAGCGAAGGCAAACTACAACCTTTTGCTTGGTAGGGAATGGATTCATGGAGTAGCAGCTGTGCCCTCAACAATGCATCAGAGGGTGACAATTTGGAGAGAAGATGGTATAGTGGAGAATATCGAAGGTGATCAGAAACAACTTCGACAGGAACCTGGCAAACATAGGCCCTTGTCATGCTGCAGAAGAGATGTATACCCCAAATAAAAATGAATTATACTATTTAACTTTACACCCAAATGGATTCCAATGGGATAGAGAGATCATGGATGGTCCACCAGATACAGCACCATTGGAGAATTATCCGACAATACGGCCAACAGGCTGGGACGATGACATTAATCATGTCTGAGTCTTCGTTCTTCGAAAAGATTTCGGCCTATGTGGCCGAGAACAAAAGAAAGGCGGCTCTCGAAGCCGAACTATCAGATACAAAGATAGATACAGTTTCAACCAAAGAAGGAATAACAGAATTGGAGATACGTGCGAGTGTCGAACTCCCTGAACACACGACTCCAGACGAAGAGATCATAAGAGAAGAACCAAACCAAAGGTTGGATGCAATATACGATGAAGAACCTTTGGGGTTCGAAAAAGACCCAATGGCGCCGAATATAAAGATGTTGGCCCAAGATCCACTTGAAGAAGTAAATCTTGGAGACAGTGATCAAAAAAGGATAACGTATATCAGCGCGAAGCTAGAACCAGAATTGAAAGCAACGGTCATCAAAATGTTGAAAGAAAACAGAGATTGTTTTGCTTGGGACTATGATGAGATGCCTGGTCTAGGAAGGGATTTAGTCGAACTAAAATTACCAATAAAAGAAGGGAAGAAGCCCATAAAGCAAACTCCCAGAAGATTCGCGCCAGAGATTCACTCGAAGATTAAAGCAGAGGTCGAAAGACTCTTACGGTGCAAATTTATCCAAACTACAAGGTATGTTGAGTGGATTGCTAATATAGTACCTGTAATTAAAAAGAATGGCTCATTAAGAGTATGCATAGACTTTCGTGACCTTAATGCAGCTACTCCTAAGGACGAATATCCCATGCCTATAGCAGAAATGTTAGTAGACTCAGCCGCAGGTTTTGAGTATTTGAGCATGTTGGATGGATATTCGGGATACAATCAAATTTTTATAGCGGAAGATGATGTATCCAAGACAGCATTTCGTTGCCCAGGGGCAATAGGCACTTACGAATGGGTTGTGATGCCTTTTGGTTTAAAAAACGCTGGGGCAACTTATCAAAGAGCAATGAATTCTATATTTCATGATTTTATAGAAACATTCATGCAAGTGTATATAGATGACATTGTGGTAAAATCTACCTCGGGTATGAGTCATCTCGATCATCTGAGCCAATCATTCGAAAGAATGAGGAAATATGGCTTGAAGATGAACCCCCTTAAATGTGCTTTCTTTGTGCAGGCAGGTGATTTCTTGGGGTTCGTAGTCCACAAAAAAGGGATAGAAATTAACCAGAACAAGACGAAAGCCATTAGGGAAACCAAGTCCCCATCCACGAAGAAAGAACTACAATCATTATTGGGCAAGATAAACTTCTTAAGGAGATTTATCTCTAACTTGAGTGGACGTACGCAAGCTTTCTCACCTCTACTTCGGCTTAAGCAAGGAAAATTCAAATGGCATGCTGAACATCAAGACGCTTTCGATCAGATAAAGCAATACTTGACCTGTCCACCAATTCTATCTCCCCCAAATGGGAAGAAGCACATGCGCCTATACATTTCAGCATCAGATAAAACAATAGGCAGCATGCTTGCCCAGGAGGATGAGAATGGCATCGAGAGAGCCATTTATTACTTAAGTAGAGTACTCAATGATGCAGAGACTAGATATACTGATATAGAAAAACTCTGCCTTTGTTTGTATTTCTCCTGTATCAAACTTAAGTATTATATAAAGCCAGTTGATGTTTACGTTTCATCTCATTGTGATGTTATTAAACATATGTTATCTAAGCCAATACTACATAGTCGAATTGGCAAATGGGCTTTGGCCCTTACTGAATATTCATTAATATTTCAGCCTCTCAAGGCAATGAAAGGTCAGATTGTGTCAGACTTCATTGTCGACCATGCAGTGGTTGAGAATCATCAGCATTATGTGGATTTAAAACCTTGGAAGTTATACTTCGATGGTTCAACGCATAGAGAGGGTACTGGGGTTGGAATATTGATAATTTCTCCTGATGGAATTCCAACAAAGCTCAAGTTTAAAATCGAAGGTCCATTATGCTCCAACAATGAAGCTGAATACGAAGCATTAATTGCTGGACTTGAGGCTTTGTTAGAATTGGGGGCAACTAGAGTCGAAATTAAAGGAGACTCCGAATTGGTCATCAAACAATTGACAAAGGAGTACAAGTGTATCAAAGAGAATTTGATCATGTATTTTGTCATCGCAAATAGGCTACTCAAGAAATTCGAATATGTGGAATTAAAACACGTATCAAGGGTGAATAACCAGGAAGCAAACGACTTGGCACAATTAGCTTCAGGATATAAAGTATCAAAAGAAAAGTTGGAGGAATTGATTGAAGTAAGAGGAAGAGCAATGTGTACTAAACTTTCGCCAAGTGATCTAGAGAACTCACAATTGGGTTATGCCAACAAAGAACAATTCGAAATACTAAATATAGACTCATTGGCAGACACAGATTGGAGGAGTCCAATTATTAGCTACCTAAAAGACCCTTCGACGGATACAGACAGGAGAATCAAGTATAGAGCATTGTCATACTTTTTGATGGGAAATGAATTATTCAAGAAGACTCCTGAAGGGGTATTGTTGAAATGCTTGGGTGAAGCAGAAGCATATTTGGCTCTGTCAAACGTACATAGTGGGGCATGTGGTGCACATCAAGCAGGGCACAAAATGAAATGGCTCTTGTTTCGTTATGGGATGTATTGGCCTTCGATGTTAAAGGATTGCATAGAGTTTGCGAAAGGGTGCCAAGAGTGCCAAGAACATGCAGGTATCCAACACGCTCCAGCGAACGAATTAAGTACAATAGTAAAACCATGGCCTTTCAGGGGATGGGCATTAGATTTGATTGGAGAAATTCACCCCAAGTCATCTAAAGGTCAAAGGTACATTTTGGTAGGAATAGACTATTTCACAAAATGGGTCGAAGCAATACCACTGGTAAATGTAGATCAAGAGGCTGTGATTGAGTTTATTCAGAAACACATTATATATAGGTTTGGAATCCCAGAAAGTATAACAACTGATCAGGGATCAGTCTTTACTGGACGAAAAATGCAAGATTTTGCCAGAGAAATAGGTTTCAAGTTATTTACTTCTACACCCTATTACGCCCAAGCAAATGGACAGGTTGAAGCAGCAAACAAAATAATAATTGGCCTTATTAAGAAACATGTGGGAAAGAAACCTAAGAATTGGCATAAGACTTTAGATCAAGCGCTCTGGGCTTGTCGGACATCTCCAAAAGAAGCCACAAATACAACTCCTTTCCAGCTGACGTTTGGACATGATGCAGTACTCCCAATTGAGATATGTTTGCAATCAGTAAGAATACAAAGACAAGCAGACATTCCTCCCAACGTATACTGGGAGTTAATGATGAATGAATTAGTAGATTTGGACGAAGACAGACTTCGAGCACTGGAAATGATAAAAAGGCAAAAAGAAAGAGTGTCCAGAGCTTATAATAAAAAGGTGAAAGGTAAAACTTTTGTTAATAATGACTTAGTCTGGAAAGTTATTTTACCTATAGATCGAAAGAATCAGGCACTTGGTAAATGGTCCCCACATTGGGAAGGACCCTTTCGAATCTTAAAAGTATTCTCGAACAATGCTTACGAAATTGAAGAATTAGCAGAAGATCATAGGATCTTGAGAGTAAACGGGAAATATTTGAAGAGATATAAACCAAGTATGCACGAAGTAAGGATTGCAAAGACGTAGATACTCAGGGTACTACGAAAAGCCAAAATGGTCAGGCGTGTGTCAAAAAATATACTTCACATTGATCAAAATGGCTTCACAATCAGAAAGAATTATGGAAAGAAAAATCAAAGAAGACACCAAAATATTCTTTTCATTTCAAGCATAGGAGTACATTCATTACAAAAAGATCCAAAGAATAGGATCTGAGGTTACAAAAAGAAAGGAAGGCATATATATATAAAAAGATTAAACCTAAGGTAAAAACTTGCTAGTTAATCCTTTGGTCTAAATTATCCAAAGACAACACAGGAGAAGGTTCAGCCTCGAACATGTCCGTGGCTCCAGAGTTTCGCATCCGCCTCACTACACCTTTCTTCAGAAAAATGTAACTGAGGAGTCTCCCGTAGGGAAGACAAGTCACACTCCCTCGACGGTCAACACCGGCAGAGACAGCTTTAACAAGTCCTTTGAAGATCATTAAAGGAATGTTAATTTTCCTCCCTCGAAGACCACAGAGGATGAACTCCAAGTCTTCAACCATGATGTTGTTTTCATCGATCCGCCGAGGTTGGAAGTTCCCCACGAGCATCTGGTGCCAGATCCTGATGACTTTGGCACTGAAGCGATCATTGTCCATAAGAGTTCTCAACATGAGATGAGTAGTCATGCTGAAACTGTTGTCATCAAAAGTTTCACCAGAGTTATTGCATTTTATCAGGTTGGCAATAGTGGTGGGAGTAATGCTGAGACGAGCGTGTCGAATTTCAGAATCAATGGTGGTCCTACCTTCAGGATCTATGCGTAAAGACGCATTCATCCAGAATTCTGCCACCATGTTGGGGTAAATTGCACCCTCCAAGACTTCTTCAAAATAGAAGTCCAGTTCTTGGTTGACAAAGAGGGTTTCGAGGTTGATGAAATGACGAACAAGTTCATCCTCAGAAAGTCTGAACTCGCCTCTGATGAGGGCTTTGATGTCGTTAAAGAAGAGAGGTTCAGCCATTGTAAGGTAAGAAAGTTGTTCTGAAAGAGAAGTTGTGTGTTTTCTTTTTTCTGTGTTTGGTTTGGAGAGAAAACGCATGAATGAGAAATGAAGGTGATATTAGACCCTTTATATAGACTGGGAATACTGAAGGGTGGGTTTTAATTGTTAATGAGTGATTGGACTGCGGTTGGTTTTCCAAAGAAAGAAGTTATGGCTTCCGCCGTTTCCCGCCCTTGGAAGTTGAGAAGTAATCATTAAACTGATGCACGCACGTCTTAAAACCGACGTTTTGGAGAAAGTGACGTCACTTTTTAATAATGATTATGGCTAGAAGAAGTGGAAACGTCAAGTCTAGAGGCAAGAACGCTGCGAAAGATGTTCAGGATTCTACACGTTGCATTAAATAAAAAGCACTGTAGAGAATCTAAAGATATATTTTGGCAGAAATGTTTAGATTCGCTAAAAGTAATGCTGGCAAACATTATAGATATAGATGGGAGTCAAGCATACAAATATTATGAGTCTACAATAGTTTCGATTACAAAATAAAGATGCAACAAGTAACAGGATTGAAAACATCTAGTTAAAATCCTCAGGGAGATCCGTTTTGATCTTCAAGTATTGAGTCTCCCACGAAGACATACGAAGCTCGATTAGTGCCCGTTGTTTCTTCAAACTTTCAATTTTTGGCACTAATTTCTGTGCAGTCTCGAAATGTCTAATTCCCGACTGCGCCACTTCGAGCAAATCTTGTTGGTTAGATTTTTGGATGGCTGCCTGACAACGTTCAGCTTCTTTTATCTTGCCCTCGAGTGCTTTTATCTCTTGTTTCCAGGAGTTGATGTTCTGCTCATAATCATCAAAGGCCTTCTGATTTTCTGAATGTTTGAGCTTGAGGGCCTCACCTTGTTTCGTTGCGTCCACAGCAGAGTTCCATGAAGAGTCATGAGAGGCCTTTGTCTCAGATAGCTCTTTTTCGATATTTTGCCTTCGAAGAATGTTGGCCTGGAGTTGCTCGAGTAGAGAGCCTAACAGAACAATTACCTCTGAAACTTCTGTGGAGACTTGAAGCAAATCTACCTTCTCTAGAAGTTGATTTAAGTTGTGACTCTTAATAGGTTCCCGGTTGAGGACATCTACAAGATTAACCCCAAAGAATCTCTCCTTTATTTGTCGGAGGAGGCTAGGAATGTCTTCTTTATCACCAGATTCTACAGTTGCAACTGGAGAGACATTAAGCTCCGAAGGCGAAGAAGTATTCGCATCCATGATGGCCTTTAAGAAACTAAGAGGATCAGTTTGCTTAAGTTGTTCCAGCTCCAAAGGAGTAGGCTTCATGGGGACAAGCGTCGAAGTTGTCTCAGGAATGGTTTTCGTCTCAAGAGTCGAAGTCCCTTGAGGATCTTGTTTTTCTGGTTGAGAAATTTCTTCCATAGCACCTTGCTCCGACGCATTATCTTCACTGTCATGTGTTTGGGGGTTCACATTGTCGCTGCCTGAGAATGGGTGATCTTCTTCCAAATTCTTGTCTTGATGAGTAGGTGGGGATTCGTCAGTGGAGTGACTTTCTTCGACTGGTTCATTAGGCAATATGGTAGCAATTGGCCTAACGTCTTCAAAGACTGGCGAAAGAACATGGGTTTGATTTTGGGATGTACCTATGTTAAATAGAGCAAAGTTAGTTATAAAGATAAACCTTTGAGAGGTTTAGTTGACGAAAGT
The DNA here is from genome assembly GCF_029867415.1 of Vicia villosa. Classification (NCBI taxonomy): domain Eukaryota; kingdom Viridiplantae; phylum Streptophyta; class Magnoliopsida; order Fabales; family Fabaceae; genus Vicia; species Vicia villosa. The sequence continues at coordinate 279,371 of NW_026705545.1, read as the reverse complement.
TAAAGTTTGACAATTACCGTAAAGTTTGTCAACATTTATGGTAAAGCCATGGTCCTTGAAACCTGAAGTGGCAGTGCCAGCGTCTTCCTGCAATAACAAGGTAAATGTCAGTTTAATTATTTGGTTAAGATCATAAGATAATATGTGGGTTGGAACCCAAATACCTTGGTTGGGATAGTATCTGGACTTGAATTATGACTTTCCACAACGAAAGCATTGCTAGCAGCTTTCAAAGGAGACTCTTCAGAGGACACTTTATCACCAGGAGAAGCAGTTTTAGAGGGGCTTGTCCTTTTCCCTTTTCTTGAAGGGGTAACAGCTTTTTGTCTCTTCTTGTGTCCTTGTCTAGTTTGGGGAGGGGATGTATCTTCACCATCTGAAGCAGCTGTCGAGGAAGCTTTCCGCTTCGAACCTGTTGGGGGTTTCGAGCTCTGGAAAATAGACGAAAAATAAGATGGAGACTGCTCACAGATTGTGCAAAATCAAGAATATGAGATGAGTATGTACCGTGGGCTTCTTGCCAGTAACGATGGAATCACTTCCACTTGGTTTGTTGCTCTGAGATGTCCCAGAATCTTTTTGGGCAGAAGCTTCCTTGATCTTCCTTCTTCGTGCAACAGCTGTAGTTGAAACTGAAATCAGTATATCAGCAAAGAAAAGAAAAGTCAGTAAAAAAGATTGTCTTAATCCAAACCTTCAGGTATTGGGGTCAGGACACGAACATGTTTAAGATCTATATGAAGATGTCCTTTGAAAGTATCCAAGGTATGCTTAGTCGGAACCACTCGTTCAGCGCGTTTTTTGGTACTCTCTTGAAGAATTTTGAGAGCATTCCCACACACGAACCAGTCTGGGAAAGGAGGACTTAGAGCCACACCAAAATCAACACTTGGTAGTGGAGGGAATTTTGGAGGATTAAGTTTGAAAGCCACTTCATAACGTAGTTCTGGTCGAACATACGAGGGCAACTTCAACTTATCCAGTTTGGCGGAAAACTTTTCGCGCAAAATGACTGCAGCCTCACGAACGGTCCGACTAAGATCATCAGGCCTGTAGATAGTTTCAAAGAATTTTTGAAAAGCTTGGATTTCTTTAATATGAGTTGAAGTACCTTTTTGAAAATTCTCCTGCACATCAGTAAAAGCTGCAGTTAGTGCTTGAGCAAGGCTATCAGCATCAAAGATTTGGGAGCTATAATAATCCGTCCACCATTGATGAAAGTCTGGTGTAGAATAAAAAGCAGGTTCGAAAGAGACAGGAGGAAGTTTGGTGGTGCCAACGTATTTGTTGATTTTTGTTTTACATTCTTCTTCAGTCAAGTACAAGGTATGGAAACACATATGGTTTCTTTTCTCATATAAACACTTGGGTTTTATTTGAACCAACCCAAACTGTCTCGAGACCAAATTTGGCTGGTAGCACATGAGAATGCATTGACCCTTTGATGGTCGAAGGCGATGGGATAATAACCTTGGAGTCAGAAAGGCTTCCCAAATTTCCATAGACTCAGTTTGTTGATCCTGAGATGTTGATGGAAATTTTCGAGTAAACCATTCAGGACCTATTGTTCTGTGTACAAAGGGAGCCATAGAAGGATCGAACTGGTTACGCCGGGCAAACATCATCGAATACGCCAAGAAGTGTTCACGAAGCTTTCCAATTTCTTCTTTTGGAGTTAGGTAAGCTAACCTGGTCCCTTCTATAGTTCGATTCTTGATTTTGCTATCCTCCTCATTGACATTTCCTCGAAAGGGAAGGTGAGTTTCGAATGTAGCATTAAGCCATAGTTGTAATAGCCAGAAAGGGCCAGCATAAAGTAAACTACCGGATTTGAAATTTTTGGTAAGGGTTGCAGCTTCGCTGAGGTTTTCATAAAGAGACCCTAAAAGCAGTTGGCTGAGGTTGAGCTTTTTTCCAGCGTGCAACTGATTAGCCATGCAAAGGTATCTCTTGGCAACTTGAATAGATCTTGAGCAGAAGGCACATCGTGAAAGCCATAGCGCTAGAAAAGCAATATGTTCTTCATCGGATACTGCCGTTTCGGTGGTAATATGGTGATTCTGGATGAATGCAGTATAAGTGACTTGTGAGTCATTAAAACCAATAGTATCATCATCAATTTCATTAGGATCGAAGGTTTCGCCAGTTGGTCGAAGTCCTGTAATCGCAGCCACATCAAAAAGAGTAGGGGTAACCATTCCACAAGGAAGATGGAAAGTGTTGTGAGAAGCATCCCAAAAGTGAACCGCTGCTACTAACATGGGTTGGTTGTATTCTAAACCTGTCTTTGACAGTTGAATCAAATCGTATATTCCTAACGATTTCCAGAAGGATTCTTTCTGTTTTTCTACTTTTTCTAACCAGGCATAGTACAAATCAGGATCCTTGGCCAAAGGAATTGACCTAAACACTTTTACAGAGTTGGTCATATAGTTTACCCTAATTTTCGCTAAAGCTAAAGGAGTTTCAGTGGGAGTTTCTTCCATGTTAGCAGATTTTCCTGAGGGAGAACAACCATCTTCATCTATCCTAATTTTGCTAACTAATGGTCTAGTCTTGTAATAAGCAGGGAAGAATCTATTCAGAGATGGGATATTTTCACCTGGTAATGGACCCATAAAAGCGAGAGATTTTCCAGAAAGTTCAAAGGGAATGATTACCTGGGAAGCGTAAATAGCGCGTATTTCTTCGGTGTTAGGGTTTTGAACGTGCTCTTGTTCCCCAGACCGTATTGTTGATTGGAGCTTCAGAACAGGTTGAAGAACATTTGAAGATGAAGCCATAGAGAAATTTCTGATTAAGAGAGCAAGATTTTGAAGAAATTGAAGATGTTTGGTTTTCTTTGAAGAAGATGAAGAAATAGGAATGAAAGTTTGTGTAGAAGTATAAGACCAAGTATTTAAAGGTTTAACGGAAACCCTTTTTAAATCTTTTGGGTAAAATCCAAAGAACACGTGGCGGCTGGTGATTTAATCCAACGGCGGTCGAATAAGAGATAGCTTCACTCCTAGTATGTAGGAGTAATGATCAAGAAGTAAGGTTAAAACGTGGAATGTGAGTTATGAGAAGACATCTTTGAAAATGACAAGACGTTTCGGAAACAGGGTCATCAATGATTATGACGTTAGTCAGCAGTCTTGGAACTCTCAAAGATCAATAAAGAACGAAATCTTATAATGACAAGAAACGCCTATTTCTGTTGACTCTCGAAACAGGCATTTATTGGGGGCAATTTGTTAGCTGAAGATTTCGTTTTGAAGTATTTATCCTTCGAAGAGGTAGAAAATCGAAGGAAAGATGGTTACTGATGGCCATCCCTTAAAAATAAAAGAATGACTACTGATGGTCATGCTTCGAGAGTAAATATTTCTAAGTTCACTATGAAGATAATGAATACTGAAAGTTAGTGAAAAGTATGTATCTTCAGGGACTTAGACGAATTTGTAAATATGTTCAAGTATTACTACTTAGCGTGTTTTTCGTAGTGTTTTTAATACACTGCCACGCGTCGAAGACGGACTCAGGCGGGAAGATTTAAAATTTGAAGACGGTTTCGTAACTGTCCAGTAACAAATGGCATCGCTAGAAGTCCTTATGAGAAACGTGGCAGCAGATTAGTATAGGACCGTTAAGGTCGAAACTAGTATAAATAGGAATCTTAATGTTAGGATTCTGTGTGTTCATTTTGTACAAATCACTCACATATTTACTCAAGTATCAAGCGTTAAGAGAAAGAGTTCGATGAGAAAATGTACGTATGACACCACCATTTTAATACATGTGTATTATCCTTTGCTTTTAAATATCTTTCAGAATTACTGCATTTCGTTTACTTCTTGTCATTTACATTTCTGTATCTTTACTTTAACGTCATTTACTTTCGAATTACTTTCATGCTATTTACTTTCCAAGTCTTTTACATTTCTGCAGTTTAAGATTCTTTACGTTTCAATTGTCCTTTTAATTTTCTATGTTATGTCACTTATCTTTTCGTTGAAGTCACATTTATATGTAACAAAGTGATTGTCAAGACTATTTGTTCTGTTAATCGAACAACGCCTATTGAAGAAGACAAATAATGAATATGATTCGAATAAACATTGATGACAATCTTCTTGACTATGTGTCCTAGGATCAATCTAGTCGATCCTGCAAGTAACCAAATCTTATTTATTATAGTTTGGAAGACTAGCGGTTGTTTACCGGAAATCACCGTAAACAGTCCCACAATTTTTTCTTAGACCATTTCCAATGGTAGTTTCTTCTATTGAGTTCTCCACCTAGACCATTAATTTAATAATTAAATATTTAAAACATTTGCCATGTCATAATAGAGTTGCATTGCAATGCAACAACCAAGAGATTGTAGTACCCAATCAAATCAAGTTATGAGATAAAGTTGTGGGACCCATATCAAATTTTTATTAGAGTTAAAATTAAATAAATTATTTTAATATGATGTGGCTTAGTGGGTCCCATAAAGAACTCAAATGTAAGTTGCACCATTGGAGATGCTCTTAGAGCATCTTCAATGGTGGTATTTTCTTTTGAGTTCTCCACCTAGACATGCCACATCATAGTACCATTGCATTGCAATGCAACTATGAAAAAATTGTGGTACCCAATCAAATTAGTTTATGAGGTAAAGTTGTGGGCCCAATAATAACTTTTTAGAATTATACAATTAAAATAAAAATTATAAAAATTATTTTAAGATGATGTGGCTAGTGGGACCCATAAAGAACCCAAAAATGGGTTACACCATTGGAGATGCTCTTAGTTGCATTGCAATGCAATGATACTATGATGTGGCATGTCTAGGTGGAGAACTCAAAAGAAAATACCACCGTTGAAGATGCTCTTAGTGGCTTTTTCTCTTTACTTTGAACTCTTTCACTAACCAAAAAGAAGTAATAAAGCATAGAAGAAAAGAAAAACCACTGAGCGGTCACATCATATAAATAAAAAGCCATTCATGCCAATACTATATAACACCAAACATCTTTGCATCTTAAGCTCCAAACAAAATCTTCATAGAAGAAAACAGAGTTACTCAGTTTTCACTTTACCATCTTCTCTTCCTAGCTTGCTGTTATACACACAAATATCTCGAGTTTTTCAGCCGGCAACATCATGATGAAGAGTAAACTATTTCACTGTTTTCGCCCTGTTGTTGATATAGATGCCTTGCTTGAATCCAAAGTTACGGCTCATCGCTCAGAGAATAAACCTAAGCAGCATCATAAAAAACGTACGGTGCGGTTTTAAAAATCATCAAAGCGGCGGTGTTGGAAACCATATTGGTAAGTCTTTTAGATGAATAGTTTATTTGTGCGTCAAAACTGTCTTTTGGTTTTGATTATTAACTTTTAATCTTTTTTTCATTCAGAATAAAAGAGCTCTTCATAAATATCGTTGTGGCCTCGATTGTTTTGGTGGATTGAAGAATGATTATTCGAGGTATAAAAAAGAAAGCAAAGCCTCCCAATCGTCTTTGACAAATATATCTTCAAACAGTTCGTCTTTTTCAAGTCCAAAAGTTATATTAAAATCAGAGAACATGTCCACGAAAGGAAATCTTGAGAAAGAAAGTAGCAGTGGAAGGGCACTGTTAGAGAAGCAAAAGAAGTTTGAGTTGTGTGCTATGTGTTTGGTTCTCATAAGCTTAATATTTACAGTGTTTTGGGGGAAACTTTTTGGAATTATTTTAACATTAATATGCCTCTACTTTTTATCTCTTTTTAACTCAAACTAGTAAGATACCCGTGCTTCCGCACGGGTAAATTTATTTAATATTGTATGAAATTAATTAGATACATATAAATTTTTAATAAATGATTTAATTACAAATGAAAAATATTATATAAATTTAATTATATTAAATAGTTATATAAAAAAAGAATCTGGAAGATGAAGATAAAAAAATTGAAATTTTAACATTTAAAAATAAAAATTAGATACTTTGTTGATAATGACCCGTGAAAAAAAAATTTATTTGATCCGATATAAAATATATTTAAATACAAATGTAAAATGAACAATAATCATATGAATTTAATTGTATTAAATAATCTTTAAAAAAATCGTGAAATGAAGAAAAGAAAAAAATTTTAAAAATAAGAATATTATCTCTCTAATAAAAACAATGATTGATTAAATAAAATAAGTATTATGTTGATAGTGACCCGTGATATTACAATATTTTTAATTTTATTAAAATTAAAAAATAATTTTTTTTTTTAGAGTTGATACATAAATAGAGAAAAAAATTAAAATGAAAGTAAGAAAGTGTGGGAAGAAAATTTGAGAGAAATTTGAAATTTTAATTAAGAAAGAGAAAGTGTGTAATGATCGATTAAAATAAATTAAATATTGTATTGATAGTGACCCGTGAGATAAATAAATATTTAAATTTATTAAAATTAAAAAAATAAATTATTAATAATTTTTGTGATTAAATGAAAAAAAATTAAAATAAAAGTAAGAAAGTGTGGGAAAATGAAATGTGAAAGAAATTTGAAAATTTAAGTAAGAGAGAGAATAAGTGTGTTGGGGAGAAAAAGTTGGTTATTGAAAAGTTAAAAAGTTGGACCAATGAGAGGCTGACAATTGGCGCTTAGTTATTGAAAGGTTGAAAAAGTGATATGTGATTTTGTTAGTTACCGAATTGCCCTTTTTTATTTGAAAAGAAAATTTTAACTAAGGGCATAATAGTCAGATTGGTCAATCTTTTATTAATTGTTTGTATAGTAGAGTAGATATAATAGATAGTAGATAGAGTAGATAGTAGAGTACAGCTGCCAAAAGATGTTTCTAAACTGTAAAAGACACAGTGTCGTGGGCAGTGCAGACATGGATGTAAAGTGCCATTATGGAATTTGTGCTCAAAGAGAACTACCATAATGAGCATTATTTTGTTGGGTGAAAAGTCTTTTCATTCTCTGTACTCTCGTAGACAAAGCTTGCTTTGTCAGGGAAAGATGTGAAGAAACCGTTTCACATTTATTTGCTTTGCCTATTGTTTTGTATATTGCTTTCTCACATTTGATTTATCTGTAAGTGGTAGTTGAAAAACTTAGAGATAGAAGAGTTTTGATGGTTGTAAAGAAAATATATTCATCAAAGTGTTTTCATTACATGGCAAATAATACAAGTGTCTAATAAATTATCTTTGAGCCAAATAAATCTTTGGGGTGATTTAGGATCAATTTTGATCCAAAATCACCCCTCCAAATCGTTTTTGTTTATCTATTACTTAAATAAGTGATTTTCACACATTTTCTTTTTGTCCTTTTTGTGATTTCGTGGGTCATCGTTTGTTTTGATTTCCCATATTTCTGTGGTGTATTTTGATTTCCCATATTTCTGTGGTGTATTTTGATTTCTCGTCTTTGTGCGGGTTTTTTGTTTTTCTGTTTTTGTGCGGTGTTCATTTGTTTCAGGTTAAAAGATTAGTTTCGATCTAGTGCAGATTCAATCAATGACTTTGGTGCCGTCAATGCTACAGATCCGGAAGCATGAATATTTCGGACATCTCAATACAGTCAATACATTAATATTTGTAGGCATATGCAATTTACCGTTTTATGCTATTAACATGGATGCTGTGGATTTGTTCGCAGATTCATCCTTTTTGTTTTTGGTGATTTTGAATTTGTATTGCAACGATGTACTCTATCGATTTGAATGAATGAATATCATTTATTTTCTGTCAAAAAAACAAAAGGAATGATTAAACATTAGAAGTAAATTTAAACCATTGATATTTAATAATAAATTATTATATTTATTTATTTTTTAGACGATTCTTTGTCATTTTGTTGTCAACATATCATTTTAATTTGTATAAGAGAGATATAATTTAAATAAAATATATTTAAGTTTTTGATGTTATATGATAGATTATAATTTTTTTAATTCGTCAATATTAGAAGTTTGTTATAAAAAAATATATATGAATTTTTTACATTTGAATATTATATCGTTTATATAAGATCATAATAACAAAAATGTAAATTACTAATGAAACTCCTCGTCTCCACTCCGAACCATATTTTTAATTAGAATATCTCTCTTTCTCTTTCCTCTCTTTGATTGAACCAAACACTTATATGATTAAAAATTCTGAAGGATCCTTGAGAGGGACAAAATCGAATTCTTAAATAGAATCATTTCTTGGTGGCGATTCGGTGGACGGCTCATGTATCATTCAAGGCAACAACAGAATTTGGAAGCATCTAGATAGAATTCAAGCCAAAGTGTGGAAATCAATAAAAGAACTCATAATTAAAGGTGATGAAGACGATGAAGTTTTTGAAGAAATTGTTAGAGACATTGAAGCAAGAGATCGGAAGTATTTTGAAGCAGGGAAGGGCGTCCAAAATTGTGTTCAATGAATATAGGATCATTCAACATAAGAGGGGGTGGCAACTCTATCAAGAGAAGAAGAATGGCTCATGTGCTTAGAAAGGAGAAGGCGGATTTATGCTTTATTCAGGAAACAAAATTTAAGAAGATGGAAGATAACTTAGCTCGAAGTTTGTGGGGCGATGATGATTGTGATTGGTCGGCGGGGAATTCTGTAGGTCGTTCTGGGGGGATGGTTACAATCTGGAGAAAGGGGATTATCAATCCTGTTTATAGCTTCAAGGCAAAAGGAAATATGGGGGTCAATGCGTTTTGGGATGGTATTAATTGTTACTTTATCAATGCTTACTCATCTTGCAATCTGGTGGAGAAGAGAGAACTTTGGAATCAATTGTTAGTTTGGAAGCTGTTGGCTGGAGATTTCGTTTAGAGGAAATATTCTTTGAAGGATTATGATTCGAGGAAAGATGGTTGCTGATGACCATTTTTGAGATTTAAAAATGGCTATTGATGGCCATGTTTCGAGAATGTTGTTTGAGTTGGAGTGGAGATGGTTAGAATCGGAGCTAATTCGAAGTGAATTATCTTTAAAGACTTAAACGTTTTGCGAAATACGAAGGGTACTGAAGCTTAACGTGTTTTCGTGACATTCTCAGTTCTGATCACGTTGCCACGCGTCGAAAGAGGATTCAGGCGGGAGGATTTGAATTTCGAAGTAATATGTGTAACCGAACAAGGACATATGGCATCCCAGGGATTCTTGTGAGCAACGTGGCATCAGATTAGTGTAGGACCGTTAGGGTCGAAATTAGTATAAATAAGGGTCTTAATGTTAGGATTCCGTGTGTTCTTTTTGTACAAATCACTCACAAATCACTCAAGTATCAAGTGTTTAGAGAACGAGTTCGCTGAGAAATGTACGTATGACACCAACACCATTTTAAATACATTTGTATCTTTCTTTATTCAAGTATCTTTTCAATTCCTTTATCCTTTTCGTTTAACTTTAATTTCGAAGCACTTTACTTTTCTGCATTTTACATTCTTGCACGTTATATTTTTGCACTTTACATTCCTGCAATTTACATGCTTTTATTTATGTTTTCTTTGTCGAAAGTCACATTAACATGTATAACAAGTGTTGTTTCAAGTGAATAGTCATACATCACAAACAAGTTTTCTTGAAGCCAGAACAAACATGAACCAAATCATATCGAAAGACAATTGTTTGACTATGTCCTAGGATCAATCTAGTCGATCCTGCGAGTAACCAAAGTATATTTTATAGTTTGGAGGAATAGCGGTTGTTTACCGGAAATCACCATAAACAAATTGGCATGCCCAGTGGGACTGTGTCAAACAGATTGTTATTAATTGATTGTTTTGTTTTGTCTAGAAAAATCAAGACCTTGTATGAACCTTAGGAACGGTAAATTAACCAACAGTGCACAACCGATTCCTAAACGAAGGTACAACAAGAAAATGGTCAATGCGGCCAGTGGAGGGGGAGGTCAAGATCCCCCACAGGGGTCAGGAACAGTAGCGGCAAATTCTACGCACGTTTCGACTTCTACTCAAGAGGCGCATGATATACCGGGTTCGACAGGATCTGGACCCATAGGTAGTTCCCAGGCTATACCAGAAAATACTTCAGGGACAACAGGGACTGTTCCAGTCTCGAGTTCGACTACCGTGCCTCCACTCACAGGCGCAAGCGAGATACCACTTTTCTCGACAAACGCCGCAAGTCTATTATTTACCCCAGGACCATCAACCGCTTTTGAAGGTTGGAGACCCAACAACCCATATGGAATGCCATATTCATACATGGCAGGATTACGAGGAACAGGTCCTACATACACTACAACTAACCCAACGGCGTTTTCGCCTAATGTCGGTTCGATAGGTCGAAGCGCACAAAACACTGGTTTCTTTGCCCAAATACCTCCCTTAACCACCAGTAGTCAAGCGGCATTTCGACAGGAAATGGATGCAAGTAACCATGATATGTTAGGGGTCCTTGCTAAAGAGTTGGGGTCGATCTTTAATCCGTTAGCAACAAACATTGCCAGGACTAACCAAGAGAATGTAGAGACATACCAAAACATATCGTCACAAATAGGACGAATGGCGGATTTCTTAGGAGTCCCACAAAATAGGAGAAGAAACAACCAATCAACCTATCAAGAAGGGGACCCAGTTTTAGAACAAGTTCGAACCGCAGTACCGCCATCTAGGCCAGCGCCAGTCGAACGAAACCAAGTGGTAGATTTAGAAACTCAAAATCCACCGACCAACGTTGGTCGACAAGCAGTTCCCCAACAACAGCCTAGAGTAGTTGTAGTGGGAAGAGACGAACATCCTGACGAAGTTGTGCATAGGGTTAGGAGAGATAATTTGGCAACCGAAAACAATCTTACTGCCATGATAGAGAGAATAATGGCTAAAAATGGCCTGAATACTGGACTTCGACGTCCAAACTATACGTCCCCCATACCTGAATACATTATGCAAACAGAATTACCAAGAGGTACCAAGGTATCCAAATTTACGACGTTTTCAGGGGACACTAGTGAGTCAACGGTGGAACACATAGCCAGATATTTGACGGAAGCAGGGGATCTAGCAGGGAACGAGGATTTAAGAATTAAAAACTTCCCTAGTTCACTAACAAAAAATGCTTTTGTTTGGTTCACTACCTTACCCCCAAATTCCATAGACGCATGGGCACACTTGGAGAGATTATTCCATGAACAGTTCTATATGGGTCAAACCAAGATAAGTCTGAAAGAATTGGCTAGCATCAAGAGGAAATTCACAGAGCCTATAGATGATTACTTAAACAGGTTCCGTTTGATGAAATCAAGATGCTTCACGGTTGTTCCAGAACACGAATTAGTCGAAATGGCTGCAGGCGGTCTAGATTATTCAATCAGAAAGAAACTAGATACCCAATACCTAAGGGATATGGCTCAATTGGCAGACAGGGTTCGACAAGTCGAACGACTAAAAGCAGAAAAGGCTAGAGCAAATAAAAGTTACAAGAAGGAAAGGGTAACATACATTGAAGCTGAAGACGTTGACGGAGAATCTTTCGAAGATTCATACAGCGTGGAAGAGGTCGAAATAGATCTGGCCTGAAATTGATCACGTTTAGTGACGACCCTGTGTCAATCAGAACTCTGGATAGATGAGCTTTTCCACATTGTATGGAGATATGTAAGGCTTTGTTGTGCTCTTTCCTTTGTGGGGGTAGCTCATGATCATTGAAGCTTAAACATGCCCCAGCGGTGAGATTAGCCACCATTCCATCAAATTGATTTATAGTGATGTCTTTAGTTACGTGGGCAGCATTCAGGATTTTCATCAAGGCATCTCGGTGTTTTTCCGAATGTACTAGCAGCGAGAGGAGTGATATTTTGGACGGAGTTTGGTGTAACTGGTCCACCACTCTATAATCACTTTTCTTGATTAATGCCAAGAATTCTTCAACGTCTTTGTTAATGACCTCTTTATCCTTGGCTGTGCCTTCTTCTGTCGGAACCACAATAGCTTGATTATTGGCTTGTGCTAAGTTCTCATTCGGTTTCGCAGCATTGAATATGCGACCACTACGAGTCATACCTCCAGGCCCCACGATGCTTGTTACTTCTGTATTACTACTAGAATCATATTCCCAAGGGACCGCTTTCATTTTGTCCACCGGATATGGATCTCTGATTGGGATGATCCTAGTGTGTACTTGCGTGGGTATCATCAATGGTGCCTTGGCGCAGGGGATGATTAATGTCTTCCTTGCTCCTGGACTAGGTATTATTAATGGCTCGTTCCTCTCCAGCATGGCCACATACTCCTCCTCGGGGTGTTCTTTCAACTGAATTATCCCTTGGTCCACGAGTCTCTGCAGGGTGTCCTTAAAAGCCTCGTTATGTTCTAGGATGAACCCCCTTGCGAGTAGACACCTCTTAAGGGCATCTATAGGGGAACTTCGTTGTTGAACTAACTCTTGCTCAGTGACGACCTCGATTGCATTGACTGTGCCATCGTGACGAGGCATGGGATTTGTCTTCACATTAGGTTTGTCGAAAGCAATTGCCCCAGACTCGATCAGGTCTTGAACCTTGTGCCTGAAAGCCCAGCATTTTTCTAACGTGTGTCCAGGAGAATTGGCGTGAAATTCACACCTTTCATTGGGTCTGAAATTGGGTGTAGCTTTTCCAGGAATCGGAGGTGGCATAGGTCTAAGTTCTACCAATCGCTCAATTACCAGATATTTCAGTATTTCACTTCTGGAAGTAGGCAAAGGATCGAATTTCCTTGGAGGACCTTGGAACCTGTTTTGTTGAGGCGGGTAAGACATAGGAGGTCTAGGCTCTTGATGCACTACTACGTTGGTCTCCCCTTCCTTCTTTTTAGCGAAGGTTGAGGTGGGCCTCTTTGAGTGATAAGAGTTAGATGATGCTCCTTGTATTTTCCCATCTTTGATTCCGTCTTCAATTCTTTCTCCGATGACTACTAGATCTGAGAATCCTGAGGATACACTTCCGACCATCTTATCATAGTATGGTCCTTGTAGAGTTCTCATGAACATGTCAACCAGCTCCTTTTCTAGCAACGGAGGTTGGACTCGGGACGCCATTTCTCGCCATCTTTGGGCGTATTCCTTGAATGATTCTTCTTTCTTCTGGGACAAATTTCGTAACTGCATTCGATTGGGTGCCATGTCCAGATTGTACTTGTATTGCTTTAAGAACGTATTAGCAAGGTCGTTCCAGCTTTGGATATGTGTCTTTTCCAACTGCATGTACCATTCGACAGATGCCCCACTTAGACTGTCTTGGAAGAAATGCATCATCAGCTTTTGGTCATTGGCATAAGCAGCCATTTTTCTGACATACATGCGTAAATGACTTCTTGGGCATGTAAGTCCTTTGTATTTCTCAAAGTTGGGTATCTTGAACTTAGGAGGAATAGTCAAATCCGGAACAAGGCTCATTTCGTAGGTATCCACATCAAAGACATCGTATCCTTCCACTGCTTTCAACCTTTCTTCTAGCGCCTTGATTTGTCCACTATTTCTAGCAACTTTCCTCAGAATCAGCTTGGGTTTGCTTATGTTGGGGTTCCTGATTTGTCTCATCCACCTCCCCATATTGTAAATCCACATAATCCTCATCCTTAGGTGGATTGTTAGCAGGGATGCGAACAGTGCGAGGCGCCCCCTCCTTCTGAGTGGTAGGAACGAATCCTTCATGGGAAGCTTCTCCCTCTTCATGGGTTTTGGTAACTCTCTTTAATGAGTGGGCGTTTGACTTATGAGGGTCAAAGCCTCGAACAAATCCTAACAGCGGGTTGCCGTCGTTTGGCTCCGAGCTTCCCTAGCCCTTTCCTGTTCATCCCTGATGTCCTTCATGAAACTCAACATCTGAGCCATCCCTCCTTTAATCTCATCTATAGTACCTTTCAACTGAGTTACTTCTTCGCGAAGGGCGGCTTGATTCTGTTCTAGCTGTTCCATAGCTTTCTTCTTTTGAGCACGGGTTTGATACGGTGGTATGATTGCTTGGTTGCCTTCTTCAATGGTGTGACTGGAGATAAAGATAGTTTTTTTTCTTTTAATGCTTTGAAAATAAATATGATATGCATGCTATGAATGTTATGATTATTCAATGTTCACGTCTTATCCACATTATTATAATATACATATATATTTATATACTATTTTATTCTCCTTTTCTCTTCTTTTTTTTATACATATATATATATATATATATATATATATATATATATATATATATATATATATATGTGCATTTTTTTTATATACATATGTAATATTTTTTTCTCTTCTTTTTTTTTTTTTTTACATATATACTATTTTTTTTATACATATATATATGTTTTTTTTTTAGAGAAATAATCTTTTGGTGAATATTATAGAAACAATGAGTAACGGAAAAGAAACACACTTTATTATTAAAAAGAAAATACTACTCCATTGTTGGTTCACAAAATAGAAATTGAAATTAAAATACTTGAAACAAAATAAAAAGCAACAATGAAAATAGAATAAAACTAAGAACGCCTTTGGATGTCTTCTTTGAACTTGTCCACCATGTCTCTACAAAGCTCCATGAACTCCTTGACTTCTTTAGGAAGGATAACAAGAGATGATTCCGCCTTTGCCAAACTCTTTGGGATGTCTTGTATTAAATCATTACACAAGAAGACTAGCTTATCATAATTATCACGGCATTTTTCGTAGTCTTCAAGCATCTTGGGAACCATGCTCACATGCTCATAAGCTGTAGAAACAATTGTGTATTGTCTCTTCCAATAATCCCCTTCATCCCTTTCAGCCTCACATAACTCCTTTTGCCTTAGAAGTAATTGCCTAAGCAAGGCCATAGCCTGAAGTGCTCTATGACGCTCATCAGTGCGCTGTAAAAGTGCTTCTTCTGCGGCCAATCTCCCTATGCGTTCTTCTTGTCCAGAATTGCGGGCTTCTTGAAGATCAAACTTTAAATCCCTTATTTCCACCTCTTGATCTTTAGTTCTATCCGTTAATTCAAAGACCACAACTTCTAGATTTTTCTCGGATTCTGCTTTGTCATGGGAAGCCTTTTCATAGCGCCTTCTCCACCTTGCAATTTCTATATCCGCTTGTGCCAACCTCTCATTATGTGCTTCTAGATTAAAATTAGCACTTAGAACTCCTTCGGTTGCACGTTTCCTTTTGCTTCTTTGTCTATCATTCTCCTCCTTCATTGCTTGAAGTTCTTGATTCTTTTCCTTAAGGTCAAAGCGTAATTGGCTCCTTTCGTTAGTAAGTTGATGCAAATCAAGTTCTAATTTCTCTTTTTCTTTTCGGGACGCCTCTAGGGCAGCCTTGATCCCTTCTATCTCTTCGATGGATAGAGGAACAAAATTAGGAGAATCAGGCTTGTATGCGGGATCCACAACAAAAGGAAGCAAGATCTTTCCAACTCTCTCTTGAACCCATGCGGTGTAAGGTGCTTTAGCAATTACATTCTTTGGCCCAAAGTACTTTCTTTGAACATGACTCCAAGCTTGAATTACTTTCTTCAGTGTTCTTGGTTCACCTTTCCCATTGTCATGCAGGATTAATTCTTCTATTTGTTGTTTGGAAGGTTCACTATCCATAGAATGACCTAATTGACGTAATGCTAAAACGGGGTTATAATTAATACAACCAAGAGTCCCCATTAATGGCACATTGTCGAATTCTCCGCATTTGTAAATAATCCTATAAGAATTTAATTTCTTTGCATACCATAGAATAGAATCCGCTTTAAGAGCCCTTAGCTTTTGAGCCCAATCATTTCTAGTCAATTCTTTGATAAAACAACTAGCTTTGTAGAGATGAGAAGTCAACCAAGAATATAGCAAGTGGACACAACAAAATAGCATTCTGTCATACCCCAATTTTTGACCCTAAGATTACACATCATTTGTATACCAATCATCAATCAAGAGTTTCATCTTAGAGATCTGCTTGTGATGTTGTGCTCAATCCATCTGCAAAGGAATCATCGAGCACCCATGTTTTAGTCTTGTATATATTATTTTACTAACCAAAATACCAAAAATATTGCATTGTGCTTTTGTATGTTTGTGTTTTGTAGGTATCAAGTCAAAATATCCATCAAAGGAGCATTTTTCAACATTTTCACTGTGCAAATCGATTTGCATAAGGTGTAAATCGATTTACACAACTGTTTCTGCAATAGATTTGCTTCTGCCATCAGTGCAAATCGATTTGCATAAGACAGCAATCGATTTGCATAACTGGTTTTGCCCCAGATTTTGCCTTTTTCAGCTATGTAAATAGATTTGCATAAAGTGTAAATCGATTGCACCAGTGCGAATTTGGAAAAATGAAGGCAAATTTCAGCTTTTGAAAGTGTTGACATCATTTGCAAGCATGGGAAGCATGACTTAGCTCTTGCATTTGATTCTCTACATCATTTAATCATAAACCCTCATGTGATTGCATCAAGACCATTGGATTTCATTTTTGGCTCCAAATCCTTTTCCCAAGCCTAATTCTATTTTCCAATCCTAACTCCAAGCCACAAAATTTCCCAAGCCTAAGTGCTATAAATTGAGGCATTCCCCTCCTCATTTTTCAAGCTTTGATAGCCAAGAAACTTATTGCAAATTCTCTCCTCACCTCTTCCAAACCCCTCACTCAAAGCTCTTTTTCTTCCACACAAATTAGTGAGTCACATCTTGAACCTCACTAATTTAGAGCCAAACCTCAACATAAACACTACTTTTCTTCATCAATTGTGAGAGATCAAGGCTTGTGGATTCTTGGTAAAGACTAGATCATTCACCATTTTTCTTTTCGTGCGGTATTGCTTTCGGAGAGTGATCTACATATCGCTTCTCTCGCATGCATTAGCACATAAAGTTTTGACCGGCCTCGTTGTAGGGTGATTTCTACATAAATCACTTGGCGATCTGCTTAACATAGCGCAATATTTCGTGTCCCGAATCAAAAAGATCAAATATGGAAGAGAATTGTATGCGGTTGATTTAAGAATTATGGAGGTTTATCGTGTAGTCGCTATGATTTTATCAAGCTTCTGATAAATTTCTATTGAATTTAAATCCGAGTACATCCTTCACTCACCATCGATCTTCATTACTAACTTTGATAACATACTTGACAAGTTTCAAGATGGTTATCTTTAACATCTAACAATTGACTTTAATTTCCGCACTTTATTATATTGCTCTTTATATTTCTCGCTTTATCGCTTCATTTTATCATTTCATCATATTTACATTCCGCTATTTTTCCTTTGTCCATTTGGACGTTTATATTCCGCTATTTTCTCTTTGTCCACTTGGACATATGTTTATGTTTCCGCCATTTTCTTTTGTCCACTTGGACCATACTTTACTTTTATGCTAAAACATTAATAAACAACAAAAATCTAAAAAACACCTAAGGCTCTCTTTTGGACTATTTGTTACTATCCTGAGCATTTTGGAGATTCGGACTTATGGACTTAAGACCTCTGGACCCTTATTCTGTTGTTACTCTGCTGTTATTCTGTCTGTCTGGCATTGGATTGTTGTCTGTTTATGTGTGCAGGTATTTCCTTGAAAGCCCTTGATGGTTAATTCCAAGGCATTGATATAAGGATTTTACCCGAAAACAGCCGTTACTCTGCCCGATTTTCGTCAGAATTTTAATGTGCTTAATGCGAAGTGGTGCTAAGATAATATGCTCATCTGGATCCCCAAGTGTTAAATGTGTTGGTATTGATAAGTCCAAAGGATGGGAACTCTACCTTGACTCTTAATGTCAAGTGTTGGCTTCTTCTTCGGTTAGACCGTTTCTTTCCTTAGCTTTTATTTTACGCAATAGGATAGCCTCTTCATCTCCTCCCATTCTTAAATTTTCAAAATCTTCTCCCTTTTTCAAAAACCTTCTTATGTTTGCAATCATTTTCAAAACGTTTTCTTTAAAATATCTTTTGCCCTTAGTGGCTTTTTCTTCAAAAGTTTAGACACTGTTAATTGTCGAAACGAGTGGTTATACCCCACGATTTTGAAATTGATTGATATAATGAGATCTTTTCCGCGTGAGAGATCTAGTGGCATACTCGTCGATTTTATCCGAGTTGGAGCCCTTCTTTCATTAGTGATGCAAAGAACTCGTTTGTTCTCATGCTCAAGATCAATGGCTGAGTATTTCTCTCCAACGACGATAAAGTGTTTATTCGTTTTAAAAACGTTTTCCCTTTTAAGCGGAACTACATTAGCTCTGACTTCTCCATTGCACCGAGGAGGTATGTAGGCACAAAGCTTAACGCTTTGCCGAGCTTATTTTAAAAATAAAACAAACCCTTTTTTTTAGCACACACACAACACAGATTTTCAAAAAGGTTCCTGTGGAGTACCACAGATATGAGGGGTGCTTTAAACCTTCCCCTCATATAATCAACACCCGTACCTGAGATCTCTTTCTTGTTTTAAAAACAAAACTTTGGGTTTTACGTTCTTTTCTCTTTTCCTTTGAAAAAATAAAGCGCGGTGGCGATTCCAAACGAAATATTGATTCGAGTCAATTCCATGGCTTCGATATCAGATTTTCCCCGCTACAGAAAAATGGCGACTTCATTGGGGATCCAGTTTTAAGTGTGTTAAGCCTATTTTTGTTTATCTGTGTGTTTTATTTGTATATATTATTGTGTGCTTTGTTTGTTTATTTTCTTTTTTTCTTTTTTTGGTGCTTGATGGTTCCTCTGTGATGAGCGTCATATGGTGGAACCCCAATCAGTGGAGGCCTCATGGAAGGTAGTAGAGGTTGTTACAAACCATCGTGATAACGCTATTACTTTCAATAGTGAGTGTCCGTAGAAGCTGAATGACCTAGAACCTTTTTAACCCATCTAAGCCTTTTTAGGATGTAGTGCAGAAACAAGATCAAGTACCAATTTGAGCTTGTTGTCATGCGATGCTACGCTCAGACGAGGTCTTTTTAGGCATATTGTTGGCGCCCATGAGCAATTGTGCGTGCCGGTAATATCCAATAGAAGATTGAAAACTCTAGGAACCTTTGTAGAACCCGATCGGCAGGTACAAAATTCCTTAGATCATACCTTTTGGGATGGTTGGACCCATGGCTCCATGCTCGTGACGTCGAACCTTTGAACTATGATCTTATGTGACCTTGCGTGCTCTTGGTTGTGGTTGATGCATAAAACCATGCATTCATGCATCCATGAAAACTCTTTTTCTTTTTGTTTTCAAGGAACTTAGAGGTTTTTCCTTGTAAACATCATAAGTTTCATCAAACTCAATGGATCTTGGGTGTTGATGGAGTGAAAATTCTAATCCACCAAAATGGATGATTGATTTTGATGATAACTTAATCGAAGCTTTAGTCCAATGTTGAGTGTTTTCAAATTAATATCTCAAGTTCCTTGAAACTCAAATAAAAAAAAAACAAATTATTTGCATTGCATGCATCATTCTGCATTTGGTCCTTGTAACTCGGTGAACTGACTTTTATTTTTTAATATGCAACAATGTTGCGGTGAGCATGAGTCGCCACCGACTTTTATTTTGTCCAATGTTAGGAAAGGTAAAAAGTACAGAAAAAGACCTTTTGAAAAGAAAACGGGCACGGGGGGTAAGTTATGAAAAGGGAAGGTGTAAGCACCCTTTTCATCCGTAGTTATCTACGGGCTCTTAATTTGCTTAGCTCATGTTTGTTTGTTTTGAGTTGAAAAAGGGGCATAAGGACTTTAGCGTAAATGCGTAGCCTTAATTTTTTGAAATAGTAGTGAAAAGATGTCTTTTATTGAGCTAGGCAGGTTAAGAGAACTACCCTAATTAATTGGTCCTTTTCTATACTTTTTACGACTCCCAGGGTTATCCATACTATATAGAAGTAGGAAATCCTTGTTATATTGGACGTGCGGGTCATCGAAGGGTCATCGAGGTCGTTTGAAGGCAACAAGTAGAGGTACCCTTAGCAGTATCGAAGGGACAATCATCTTTCATTAGGCAACCATTTGAGGGACTAGATCATATCATCGTAGGCAACATCGTGGGTCATCGAGGGACTTATGATCTTTGCGATGATTTTTAATCGAGGGACTTTCGCTAATAGGTACCTCTACATCCGAGGGACACGACCTTATAATCGAAGGCAACCGAAGAGGGGCGTACCCTAAGGGTGAGTGCGTGCAAGTGTGTTGGATTCGATCATAGTTTATCTTGTATTTTTTTGTGAGCTAACGTTTGATTTATCTTGCCATACACACCCTAATTAGCATACATCTAAGCAATATAAAAATACGGAAATTAAAAATGCGGGAAAATAAAGAGGTTCACTATAATATTTACATTTGACCTATATACATTCTAATACTCAAATAAAAGCATAAGCAAACACGCGTCATACAAGTGATTTCGAGATAAGAGAAGAATCGAGGGTAAAATTTAGAGTTGGAATAAAATCAGATTCTAACGGAGATTAATTGAAAACCCACATTAATCTAATTATCTATTCAAAATAATTCTAAATTAAATTATATACTAAGAAATAATTAATTAAGTTTAAATCATAAATCTAATTATTTAATCTAAAATTAATCTAAACCTTCATAATTAAATCAAATAAAAAAAAAAACCTACTAAAAATAATTAGTAAAAACCCTAAGTTCTAATCATTTTTTATTTTTTTTATTTTATTTAGATTAATTTTGATTAAAAGAAAAAGGTGTATTGTATGCTAAAAGGTTGAAAATCAAAAGAAAAAAAAAGCATTTGGCGTGGCTGGGAGGTGATGTTGGATGTTTGCTGATGATCGGTTCCTCTTTACTTGTTCTTCTTTTGCCTTTTTCTTTCTACAAAAACAAACAAAACAAAAACTTGTACAAATGTTATGTTACGATGATACAAATTACAATATTAATATTAGTATGGTTTATGTTATATTGCTCATGTAAATGGTTAATGAATTTTAAAGACAAAAACTCATGAATGAGTGAGATTGGCATGGTTTTTATTTGATATTTTGTTGTTTTAAGGTTGTGCCAAGGCTGATGGAATTATAGTAATGGTTGTCATTGATAAAAGTTTGAAGGTTAATGGTGTTTTTGATTAATATCAATGGAATGAGTATTTTGAGAGAATCATATGTATGATGGATGTTAGAACTTTAGGCTAAAAACAATGTTAGTACAAAGGCTTATTTCTTTGTGAGAAAGTGAATGAGGAATCTGGATAGGGTGTATGTACGGGTGATGGGAGTGTTAGCATGTGAAGAATTGGTAGATCTAGTGGGTGTGGAATTTGTACAGTGTCGGTGGCAGAAAAATAGGGTTATGGATGTTGTTTATTGTTGATCTTTTGGGACCTATTTATAATGGACAATTAGGTTAATATATATGGAAAGAAAATTAGTGAGATAAAAGTAATAATTTAAAAAAATCAATAATATTAATTCACTCTTAAAAATGCTATTCTAAACATGGAAACAAGAAACTTTTTTTTGGTATTTTGTGATATGATTAACTAATGATAAAAAGTGCAAAAAATCAAGATTTAATGAAAAAAAATAATTTAAAAAAAAGCTTAAAATAGAAAACGAAAATTCAATTTAAATAATTAAAAAAACAATTTTGTGATTTTATTAAATATAATTTAAAATGGAAATAAAATTAGTGACAATAAAATAATAAAAAAGTTTAAATTGTATCAATTGAGATTCGAACCCATGACTTTATGTTTGCAAGTCTTACTTCCTTACCAATTGTGCTATATTATTTATTCGGAATAAAAAGTCAATTGAAAGCGTAGGAAGCATAGGCAAGCATTTTTCTATTTATTAAAATATAACAATTTATGAGTAAACTATTATATTTTAAAATAGACCTCAAGTCGAATATTTATAAAATCCAGGATGTCAATGTAAATGAACCCGAGTTTTTATAAAATCCAATTTTTGAAATAGTTTTGAATTTTTGAAAAGTGTGGGCAAATTTTGGGGTATGACAGCTGCCCCTGTTCAATCTTCTTAAACCTGAGGATGTAGATTGGCTTGTGTGCCTATCGGAATCTGAAGGTGGAAGAGGATTGAACACTAGAATACCCAGAAATTTGCCCTTGTTGATGGAGGGACTTTTGTATGAGATGGGCTTAAAGATGCCATCCGGAGGTTGACAGAGAACTGTCTGAGATGGGCTTAGAGATGCCACCTAACTGAGATGCTTGTCAGCAACCTGGGGGGTCATGCTTCCCATGGTGCGTATATGATAGATCTTCAGAATGTTTGGGGTTCAAGCTTCCAAACGTATATCTGGCGTAGATTTCAGAACATCCGGGGTTCAGGCTTCCGGAATGTTTCTGTCGTAGAATTCAGATTATCCGGGGTTCAAGCTTCCGGAACATATTTATTGTAAAATTCAGATCATTCGGGGTTCAAGCTTCCGAAACATATCTGTTGTAGTTTTCAGAACATTCGGGGTTCATGCATCCGGAACGTTTCTGTCGTAGATTTCAGATCATCCGGGGTTCAAGCTTCCGGAACATATCTGCCGTAGAATTCAGATTATTCGGGGTTCAAGCTTCCGAAACATGTCTGTCGTAGTTTTTCAGAACATCCGGGGTTCATGCTTCCAGAACGTTTCTGGCGTAGAATTCAGATCATCCGGGGTACAAGCTTCCGGAACATATCTGCGGTAGAATTCAGATCATTCGGGGTTCAAGCTTCCGAAACATATCTGGCGTAGAATTCAGATCATTCGGGGTTCATGCTTCCGGAATATATCTGGCGTAGATTTCAGATCATCCGGGGTTCAAGCTTCCGGAATGTATATCTGATGTCGCTGTCTTCGGAATGTCTGGGGGTCAAGCTTCCAGAATGTCAAGATGAACCGTACACTAGACATTTGTTGAGAATAACAGAAGGAACCGTACATCTGGTTGTAACAACATGAGTCATCTATTTAGACTATACTAGAATGCGCCGTCCATTAGGAGATGTCGAGAGAAGCCATACATTAGGCTATATCAGAAGAGGCCATACATTAGGCAAGCCGTACACTAGGCTATTTTAGAAGAGGCCATACATTAGGCGAGCCATACATTAGACTGTATTAGAAGGTGCCATACATTAGGCGAGCCATACATTAGGCTGTATCAGAAGGTGCCATACATTAGGCGAGCCATACATTAGGCTGTATCTGAAGGTACCATACATTAGGCGAGCCCTACATTAGGCTGTATCAAAAGGTGCCATACATTAGGCGAGCCATACATTAGGTTGTATCATAAGGTGCCATACATTAGGCTGTATTTGATTCGTTGATGATACTTGCTTGACCGATTGGTCGACCTGAAAGACAAAGTTAGTTTTATGAAATGTCATGATGCATGTATTGTATGTTTTTTTTAAATGAATGAGAATGTTATGCATATGCCATGAGATGTATGATGCATGAATGCAAAATGTTGTTAATGATGACAGTAAATTGTATCAGTGTTTTGCGGGGAAAATAAATCCCTGACTGTTCAGCGTCTTTGAGAGATTATTTGAATCTCGACTTGACTGCCCCAGATGAATTGGACAATAACATGTCATGCCCCTTGTACATATTGGCGTTTTAGCCAACTGAGCCCATCGTAGGAGATATTTTTGCTTCTCGGAGTACTTCTAAAGCATGCCTGTCGGGAGGACTTCTTGAGATTTGTGCTGTTATAAGTAACATGCCCCAGTATCATGAACTTAGGAACAATGCCCCTGATTAATCCAGGTCGGAGGTAATTTTCAACTATGCTTGGGTGAATGCCCCTGATTGTTCAACACTTTTGAGAGATTCTTCAAATCTTGACCTGATTGCCCCAGATTGACTAAACTATTACTCAACGAAGTATCCAACTGCTTTTGTGCCCCTGAGGGTGATCAGAATTTGAGATATTCTCGCTCGAACTCAACGAAGTTCTGAAGACAACTTGTCCTTTGAAAGGATTAAAATTTTCATTTACAGTTCATGATGGAAGCTTTCCTGGTGTCAAGTACTTGTTCATATGCAAAGAATGTTTATTATGAGAAACATAATTTTAATGCAAAGTTCATGTTTGTCTTGAAGTTTAAAAAGGAAATTTTTTGAAAGGATGTCAAAACATCGATTTTTTTTTGTGAAAGGTGGTGTGATACCAACTCAAGTGTTTAGCAAAACTCCTAGGAGTCAGTTTACCATATTTTTCGTGAAGTATGCTTTCGAATTAACCCTGCTTCAGTTAGGACTTTTGAGGGTTGTAACGTGGCCAGGTTCACGGTTTTTAGAAAAAAGGATTTTTAGGCTCAAAATTTTATTGGTGCCCACCCCCTTCGTGATGTTCTCCAACCTAAGTTCAGTTAACTTGATGCGAGCATTCATCCTTCAAGAGGAGTTTGAGACGATTAAGGAATCGGTGAGGTGTTTAGACATGGCAGTCACTCTACCTTTTGTATTTGGTGTCTGATCACATGATTTTTTTGTTAAGGATCTTTTGTTTCGCAATCCTTTCTTTTCAGGTTTTTTTTTCATTTTTCCTTGACTTTTGTCTGTACAAATTCTTTTGAATTTCGGGTTTGAAGTCCAGCGGGATGCCCTAATTTTTGCCTAAGTCACTTGTTTTCAACTTTGTTGACTTAGCGGGCTTTCTTTTCTTTTTTCTTTTTCGATTCATTTTTTCCTCTTTTTTTTAACAAACCATGTGACCCTGAGATGTCTTTGATTGATTGGAAATATTGTGACTGCCTCATTTCTTGATTTACGAGGGATGACCATTGTGGTATTGACTTTTCCTCAATATTTTGAAGGATAGCCATTGTTGTATCTCTGGATGCGTGCTCCTGATGAATGTTGAACGCTCGATCAGGTTAACTGAACACTACCCTGCCCCTAGGTTAAATATGAGGGTTTTTCATATAGAAAATAAAACTCCTACTTCAAGGCTCAAAGGGGCTGACAAGGGATTAACTTCCTTATATCTCCAGTGTTTGGGAATTTGAAACGATGCCTGTACATCATCAACAGGCTTTTACTCGAAAGCACACCATTTGAGATTATGAGTATTATATGCTCGTCATTCTCCCTTTAGAGTCATCATGCTTTTTCACCGAGAGTTTGGTATCACAAGCAAAGAAAAACATATTAGAGCGAGAGCGAATGAATTTTTTCAAGACAAACATATCCAATGCATCGTTATTATAGTTAAAAAACAAACAAGTATTGCATATAGACAGTATTGAACAAGAACAAGAAAGATTACGCATGAAAATGCATGAGAAATTACGAATTGCCAACATTGAGGAGATTTTCTCCGTATGGACTTATTGCTTCAGAAGGTCCATTGAGTCGAAGGAGAACTTCAAATCTGGCCTGCAGGTGTGAATATGATAGCCTTTGCATCAATCAGGTCTTGTACCTTATCTCAAACTGGTGGGCAATTATCGATCGACTGACCAAGTACCCCAGAGAGGAAACCAAACCAGGCGTTCGTATCTGAACTACAGATTACTTCTAAGAAGAAGATTCTGACGAAGCCATAAAGGAGTTGTAAGTATCAAGCGTTAGGGATTTGAGGCAGAAAATGAGAAGCTCTCTGTCCGGAAACCTGTTATGCAATGATATGTATGCAAATGCATATGCAATGTTTTCAAGGATCTTTTTGGAACCCAATTGCAACATTGAAATGTAGTTGCAGTTTTGTTGAAGAAATTCGACTTCCATCTTTGAACGTCCTTCTTTAAGAATCAGGCTCACCATATCCAGTGGGTCATAGCCTCTGATTCGGGGTATGGTACTTTTGAACTTAAAAGCATGTGGCTAAAGGAAAATAAATCCTTTTGCCCCTTGATAGGAACTGTACCCTTGAGTTTGAAGGCATCTGGCTAGAGGAAAATAAATCCTCTTGCCCCTTGTTAGGAATCTGGCTCTTGATGATGGCACCTGGAATTGCGCGCCCTAAATACTTGAGATCCTTGAAAATGGTTAGTTAGGTGATGAGGACGAGTAAGTCCTATAAAGAGTTCAAGTTGTTAGTGTACACACAAATCCTATAAGGGATTCAAGCTGTTAGCGTACACACAAATCCTGCAAGGAAACCAAACGGTTAGGGTAAGGAAAAGCAAAGGGTTAGTGTATAAACAAATCCTACAAGGAAACCAAACGGTTAGATAACAATCAAGTCACACAGGTGTCCTTAAGTTTTAAAGGCTTGCATGGAGTCCATAGGTAAGTACCCTCCCCACTGAAGTTTAGTTGGCTCAACCTGTCCTATATAAATATCGGGTTCTAGGGGGCTCATATCATTGACCTTTCTCGAAGGCGCTTATCTCAGTTCGGCGATCGAATCACCAACCAAAAAGGTCCCGAAAGTCCAGTCCATATGAGTGTAGCTTCGAGTATCAACCAACTTCAGTCGGAACCAAAGCCAGCTGTGGA
Organism: Vicia villosa; assembly: GCF_029867415.1. Lineage (NCBI taxonomy): Eukaryota > Viridiplantae > Streptophyta > Magnoliopsida > Fabales > Fabaceae > Vicia > Vicia villosa. Next base: position 253,020 of record NW_026705545.1, on the reverse strand, counting down.
CCTCCGATTTTTTTTAATACCGGGCCATACCTCTGATCTGTAGAGATACGTGAACTGACTCTTTTTTGTCGCTTAATGCTTTCGCATTTTTGAAAATATCACAGAGTCGCCACCGACCTTTTATTTTATCCAATTAAGGAAAGGTTTATAAAAGAAACAGAAAAAAGACCTTTAAGAAATTCTGGGTAAGGGGGTAGGTTATACAAAGGGAAGGTGTTAGCACCCTTTGTATCCATGGTTATCCATGGGCTCTTAAGTTTGCTTAGCTCACTTGTTTTTCGATCACTTTTCAATTGCTCTGAAATTGCTCATATGTGGTTTCAAATACTTTTGTAAATTGAATTTTGTAATGATCCGTGTGTGGATGTATACAAAATGCTTGTTAATCTTTCGAAAGATGTTTTGAAAAGAACGTTAACTTTGTAGTAATCCGTGTTTGGACGTATACAAAGTATTGTCTTTTTTGAAAGTTTTGTTTTGAAAAACAACAGTGTATGAGAATTTTGTTTGTTTCGATTTGAGCAAGCAAACTAGAAGGTCTACCCTGAGTTGTAAGGTCTTTATCCTTGTTTCCTTTAAAAAACTATCCTTTCACCGGATATAAAAGCAAGGTTCGATTTTGTACTCAAAACATTAGAATTTGACTTTGATTTTGAAAGAATGAAAAAGGATTACCTCAAGAGGTGCAAATGTGATTGTGATTGGATTCAGATATTTATCTTTGAAGTTAGTGATCTAACGGTTCAATTTTATCTTTGACATACACGCAGTTTATATTTGCTGGAAAGTAAAATGCGGAAATGTAAAGTGCGGAAAGTAAATCTACGCTATTACATCGATCTTGCAGGAAATGTAAACTAGCCTATTTACATGAATTTGACATCCTATACATTTATCTAGGAATTTTAAATTGCAAGAAAAATAAAAGGCATGTTTTTGGATTTTTTTTATGATTGATTTTAATTATAATTAATGCATAATTAATTAAATTAAAATGAAGAAAAAAGATGAAAATAGATTTAAACCTAAAAATAAGTTTAAAAATATGTACAAAATATTTGTCAATTAATTTTAAAACAAAACTAATTTTTTTGGAATTTTTGGAATTGATTTAAGTTAATTAAAACATAATTATGTAAATAATTATACAAATAATTAAAACTTAAAAAAGAAAATTATTCAAAATATGTACAAAATTAGTTTATAATATATAAACAATATTTATCACAAAGAACAATTTTTTTTATGATTTTTTGATTGGTTAGAATAATTAAAAAGCAAATATATAAATATATACTAATTAATTATGCAAAATATTGAAATTTTGAAGAAAATAAAAATATTTTTATTTCAGAAAATAATATATTATTTTAGAAGTCTAAAAATATTTTTTGTGTATTTTTTGGATTTTTAAAACTATTTTTAATTAAAAAAACAAAGAAATTAAATAAAAATAGAAAATAAAATAGAAATAAAGGATACTGATCCTGTGTGGTTGGATTGAGAGTCCATGATAAGGATGGTTTGATCTGGCACGTTGGATTATTCATTAAATGAGATCAGGTGGTCCAGATGGTGAGGCACGTGGTAAAAGCTACACCTGCAAAGCACAGAATCAGAGGACAATTTAAAAAAAACGCGCGCGTCTGAACCAATGAGGTGGGGACACCTCATCATCTTCAACCTCTCGCCAGGGCCTTTTACAGCATTTTTATGAAAAAAGCGCTATAGTAAGTGAACCTCAAACCTGCAAAATAGCGAATAGGGGTAAACATGCAAAGATTTTTGGCGCGATGGTTCCATTCGTTTCGTTTTGTTCATGCGAATCTAATGGTGCTAATCAGAACTTCTAATTTTGCCTAATTTGGAAAGCCCTAATTTGAAGCTATGAACCCTAAAATGGTAGTTTCGTTTATACGTGTCCAAACTTCAATTAAGTTTCCAGAAATGATCTACACCTCAAACCAAACTCAATAGTATGTCTACATCTTGTTAAACATGTGTGAATAACCAGATACGAATTGATTTTAGTTTGAACAAATTTTGACCTGTGTAGCTCGATTCAGTGAGCTTCAAGGCTTGTAATTGATTGAGATAGTTTCAGTGATGTTTAAGGAAGGTATATGAATGCTTAGTTTGTATTGAAATGGACTGAAATTACAAATTCGAATTTGAGTTTTTCTTTGATTTTTTTGAAGTGATTACAAGTGTTATATGCTATGCTATGCTTCTGGTCTTGCCCTCCCTTGCTTGCTGAACTATGATAGCTTATTTATAAGCTATGTGTGCTTAGAATTGAAGCTAACTTGCAGCTAGTTGCCTTTGTTGAAACTTTGGTTTTTAAATATTAAAAACCTTGAATTTTTGACCAAGTCTTGACTCCATTCAATGCTCTTGCCTTGTGCACCAATCCTCTGCAGAAAATTGAAGGTTCTTTGATGAGTCATGCTTGAATTGTAAGCTACCATTTATCCATGCATTTTCCTTTTAATTTTAATCTTAAAGTAAGATAAAATCATGCAAAAATGGATAAAAAAAGGTATGGGCTTAGTCTTGGTCGTGGGAGGCCCATAGTAACATGGAAATGATGTTTGAATGCTGAAAACTTGGCCCCATTTGGAAAAAATGCCATTTTGAACAATGTTGATTTCATGTATTTTCCCAAAATTTAGCCAACTTCAACAAGGTGTAAATCCTTCAATTTTTGTCATATGAAGGAGATCTTGCACTTTTTGGAAACCTCAAAGAGTCCTCTAACCAATGCCTTTGGTCTCATGTCAAAATGATTTTTGAAGCTCCTTGTGTGTCCTTTTGAAAAAAGTGTCTTTTTGTTGACTTTGAAAATGACCTGTAATGTCTTTGATCATATTTTTCAAATGGTGAATCCAATGACCATGGGATCAATGGCATTTGAAAGATAATTGAATTTCCTTCAAAACAAGCTTTGGTTTGAATTTTTTGGATGAAGGATGAGAGAGTTATGATCAGTCAAAGTTGAGTTGACTTTTCAGGCAAAAACCCTAATTTTGAATCTTAGGGTTTTGTTGATTTTTGATCTTTCCTTGATGAATTATGATCATCCAATGATCAAATGATGAATCCTTTGACAAAATATGGACTTTGACAAAAAATTTCATTTTTGACTGTCTGTTGACTTTTTTGGTCAAACGGGTCGTCTGTTGACTGTTTGAGCTGCTGACGGTGCGTCTGAGTGAATTGAAGTTTGAAAATTTGTATGATGGTACTTTGAGATATATGGATGTGTATGAAATCCATTTGAGCTCTCAAAAACTTGTTGCTCCTGTAAAAACAAGAAAAACCCTGATTAGGGACTGTTTGTGTAGGAGACAGTTAAGCGTACCTGATTTTTGTGCAGTGTTGAGTCTCTGCTAATCGCGTGATATTCAGAAGACTTCTAGCACAAAAGATCTTGGAATTTTGAATTGTGAAAGATTGATTTGATTGATGGTACAAAACACTGAGAATTGTACTGCCAGCAGTTTGGCTGTCGACTGACTGTTCAGGTATTGATGTAGCAGTTAGAGTGAAAAATCAACAGTCAAAGTTAATTTTCTTTTTTGTTGTTTTTTTTGTTTTTGTATGTGAAAAATGAAAGTTTATTTACATGACTTGTTAGAAAAACACAGACATAATAAATAACTAATATTTACGGTATGCGGGCAAAATTACCGATAATAACCCTGAAAATCATTTAATGCACAGAAATAGGAATATTTGACTGGCAGAAAACACACAAAATATTATCTTAGTAATTAAGCAATATTATGACAAATAGTACAACATTTAATACTGACAGTACAAATATCACATACTATATTGAACAGTACGACGAATAAACGGTACATTTAAGAAATAAGAAATACGGCAAATTTTAAGAATGACGATTAATGACCCATGCTATGAACAATAACATGTAGATGATTGGGAGTGCAACCATTGCAGGTCCACACTCTTCAGGACTATGCAGGCAGAAGAAAGTCATGATCACCGTAGCAATGGTGATGACTGTAAGAAACAGTGTCTCTATCCACTTTGCCATTCTTGTTAGGGAAGAAGAGAAAATAGATATGAGGTAGGAATTTGAAAGATGAGTTGGAATTTGATGTGAGATTTTATGAAAGAAAATGAGAGGTATTTATAGAATGGAAAGAAGGAAAGAGACGTTGGGGAATGATGTGATTCCGTACAAAAGGAAAATTTGAGTGGAAGTAAGATTTGAAAGAAAGTGTATGATAGTGTTGGAAAAAGGAGAGATTTGATTTTTGAAAAAGAGATTTGAAAAGATTTTTGCAAATAATGGAATATAGTACAAAAATTAGTGGGAAACAAAAGATAATAATAATCTACTTGTTACCAGTACAGTCTGAGTTTCCTGATTCTGCGCCTGCAAAAAGATTTAACTCTGTACCAATTGTGTCAGTACTATTTATCTGTAAATAAATAAATAGCATGTGTGAAGTAATAAACAGTATTTGGCGTTTGCGTAAGAATAAATTCAACTGCAAGCCAAATTACTGTATAAGAAAAATTCTAAAAACTAAGTATTTCATATGTCAGGATATTTGTTGAAATAAAAATCCATGATTATATGAGACCCTTAATTTTCAGATTGGAGTTTTCTTGAAAAATATGTGGGCAAATTTTGGGGTATAACAGTTGCCCCTATTCAATCTTCTTAAACCTGAAGAGATTGTCTGAAATCTGAAGGTAGAAGATGATTGAATATTTAGATGCCCTGAAAATTTGCACTTACCTTGATCAGAAGAGATGTTGGAAGTTGCATTTGAATGTCGTCTGCGAAATGTTGTTGGCAGATTGAAACATTACCTGAGATGGGCTTTCAGATGCCACCTGGTAAATGTGTTGATGGTTTGTTCATCAGAATGAATCCATTGATTATATCTTGATGAAGGATTTGAAAGTCTTTGTGTTGACTGTTTCGGAACCGTCCAAGGTTACCGCTTTAAGTCTTGGAAGATAATCGTTACGGAACTTGTCCAAAGTTTTTCCGATTTAGATTTTGGAAGTTGATCATTGTGGAACCGTCTGAGGTATCGCTTTAGATCTGCAATGTTAGATCGTTCTGGAACCGTCTGAGGTATCGCTTTAGATCTGTGATGCTAGATCGTTCTGGAACCGTCTGAGGTATCGCTTTAGATCTGCAATGTTAGATCGTTTTGGAACCGTCTGAGGTATCGACTTTAGATCTGTGATGTCTGTTTTTGAGTTGGTAAGTGATCAGAATGAATCTTCGGCTTGATTATATCTGAGAGAACCGTTCATGGAATTCAGGTGAACACGGCATGTGATTGAGAACATCTTTGTTGAAGATATCTGCCTACCTGAAAAATCAAGTTAGTGATATGCAATGTTTATGATGCATGTAAATGTGAGATATTCCCGGAGAAATATGCATGTGATGTTGTGTATGAATATGCGCATGATGCATGATGTATGATGTATGAATATGACGTATGAATATGATGTATGAATGTGTGAATGTATGAATGTATGAATGTATGAATGTATGAATGTGATGTCAAGCTTCTAATTGGAAAAATAAATTCCCACTAGTCAGCTGGACATGAATGTATTGTGATCGTTGATGATCTTTTGTCTTGCTTGAGTACCCTCGTCTGGGGAAATTCTTTGAGAACCCGGGTATCCCGTTGAAGGATCTTTGACTACTGCTTGGGGAATCAAAGGTAACTGGAAGTTCTGATGCCCTTTCAAATGGGAATGAGGAAGATGCATAATCCTCCGATGCACTATCTGACCAAGTCCGGGTGCGGGGATCACACCTTCTGAAGATAGTAATCTGGAACAAACCTGCTGGGGAATAAGACTTCTTTTGAAGAGAAAATCTTTTTGAGGAATTTGCTGAGAAATGCGTTTCTCTTGGTGATTTCCTTCTGATGGAATGATGTCCAGATGATCGGGACATTTCCTGAATGCCATTCCTGTTTTTCCTGGTAAACATCAATCATATTCAAATGCATATGTTCATTCAAAATTATCATTGGGACGCTTACGTATTTAAACAGAAAAAATGAAAATAGTGATTTTTGAAAGAGCTGCATTGAAAAGAGCCATGATAGGCGGGTTAGCACAGGGAGACAACAATCCTAGAAGTAGGAAACTGTCAGAAAGTTTTGAAAAATATTTATGAAGATAAATAGCTATGTGAAAATGATCCAGTCAAGTTTCAACTCTGCTATTGCCAATCTGTCTTCGAGCATCTCATCCCTCACTTGTTGGAAGAAAGTGATTAGACTGATCGGTGTCTTTGAGGTGTTGAATCTTGATGGTGAGTAGGCAGCTGAACGGAACACAGTTGTATGCTTCATTCCCTAACTTTTGCCTAGGCCGCCCTTTCAGGTTTTCAGCCTACCGGGATAGTATTTGTTTAGTCTCTAATTTTTGCCTGGACCGCCCTTTCGGGTTTTCAATCCACCGAGACGCTCATTTTTGCCTAAGTTGCCCTTTCAGGTTTTCAACTTAGCGAGCTGTTTTTTTTCTTCTTTTTCTTTTTAAGAGAAGTATTTTTTGACTATGTCAGCATTCACAGGGTGTGGGAAATCCTCGCCATCCATGGTGGTAAGCAACATGGCGCCGCCGGAGAATATTTTCTTGATTATGAATGGTCCCTCGTAGGTGGGAGTCCATTTGCCTCTGGGATCACCTTGTGGTAAGATGATGCGTTTGACAACCAAGCCACCAGTTTGGTATGCTTGACTTTTGACTTTTTTGTTGAAGGCTTTGATCATACGCTTTTGGTATAGCTGACCATGACAAATAGCTGCGAGCCTTTTCTCATCAATCAAGTTTATCTGGTCCAACCGTGTTTGAATCCAATCGTCTTCGTCTAGATTGGCTTCTTTCATAATCCTTAGGGAAGGAATCTGAATTTCAATTGGAAGAACTGCCTCCATACCATAGACTAAGGAAAATGGAGTTGCCCCTGTTGAAGTACGCGCAGATGTGCGATAACCATGAAGAGCAAAAGGCAACATCTCATGCCAGTCTTTGTAGGTTACTGTCATTTTTTGTATGATTTTCTTGATGTTCTTGTTGGCAGCTTCCACCGCGCCGTTCATCTTTGGTCGATATGGAGAAGAATTATGATGTTTGATCTTGAACTGTGTGCAAAGTTCAGTAATCATTCTGTTGTTTAGATTTGTGCCATTGTCCGTGATAATCCGTTCAGGGATGCCGTACCGACAAATGAGATTGTATTTGATGAACCGGGCTACCACATTTTTGGTGACAGAAGCAAATGAAGCTGCTTCTACCCACTTTGTGAAGTAGTCAATAGCGACCAGGATAAAGCGATGTCCGTTGGAGGCAGTAGGTTTGATTTCTCCAATCATATCAATACCCCACATTGCAAAAGGCCAAGGAGCCGTCAGGACGCTTAATGGAACTGGAGGTACATGTACTTTGTCAGCGTATATCTGGCATTTGTGACATGTTCGGGAGTGATGATGGCAGTCTGTTTCCATGGTAGACCAGTAATAACCTGCTCTCAGGATCTTTTTAGCCATTGTATGTCCACTGGAATGAGTACCGAAGGTACCATTGTGTATTTCTTCCATGATCTGTTCTGCTTCCTTCTTGTTTACACAGCGAAGTAAAGTCGAGTCATGGTTGCGTTTGTATAGGGTTCCATTGCTTAGAAAGAATTTGGCAGCAAATCTCCTTAGAAACTTTCTGTCGTTAATGGATGCCCCTTCAGGGTACTCCTGAGCTTCGAGATATCTTTTTACCTCATGGAACCATGGTTTTTCCTCGGTTCCTTCGGTATTGATCTCATTGCAATAGGATGGTTCATCTTGCCTGTAGATGGTGATCATAGGCGCCTCGTTGTCCCACCTGACTTTGAACATGGATGACATGGTAGCTAAAGCATCAGCTAGTTGATTTTCCTCGCGTGGGATGTGTTCGAAAGTGATTTCTTCGAAGTAAAGAATCAAACTCAGCACATATTCTTTGTAAGGAATTAGATTTGGGTGCTTCGTGTCCCATTCCCCTTTGACTTGGTAGATTACCAAGGCCGAGTCTCCGTAGACTTCCAGGAATTTGATTCTTAGATCGATTGCAGCTTTGAGACCCAGAATACATGCTTCGTATTCGGCTATATTGTTAGTGCAATTGAAGCATAACCTGGCAGTGAACGGTGTGTAACTTCCTGCGGGGGAAATGATCACAGCTCCGATGCCATTGCCAAGTGCATTAGAAGCTCCGTCAAAAACCATAGTCCACCGGGATCCTGGCTCGGATCCTTCTTCTGGTCCTGGTTGTTTGTAGTCATTGACTAGCATAATGTCTTCGTCTGGGAAGTCAAAGTTCAATGCTTGATAATCATCTACTGCTTGATGAGCCAGATGATCAGCTACCACACTTCCTTTGATTGCTTTTTGTGAAGTGTATTGAATGTCATATTCTGTTAAGATCATTTGCCATCTCGCTATTCTTCCAGAGAGAGCAGGTTTTTCGAACACGTATTTGATGGGATCCATCTTGGAGATTAGGAAAGTGGTGTGATTTAGCATGTACTGTCTTAGTCGGCGAGCTGCCCAAGCTAAGGCACAACAAGTTTTTTCGAGTAGTGAGTATCTTGTTTCACAATCGGTAAACTTTTTGCTAAGATAGTAGATTGCGTGCTCCTTTCGGCCGGATTCGTCATGTTGTCCTAGTACACACCCCATTGAGTCTTCTAACACAGTTAGGTACATTATCAGAGGTCTGCCTTCCACAGGTGGCAACAAGATTGGAGGTTTTTGGAGATATTCTTTGATTTTGTCAAAGGCTAACTGGCATTTGTCATTCCACCTTTCCACTTGATCTTTCTTCAACAGTTTGAAGATCGGCACACAAGTAGTAGTCATGTGGGCAATAAATCGGGCGATGTAATTCAGACGTCCCAAGAATCCTCTGACTTGTTTCTCGGTACGAGGTATAGGCATTTCTTGAATGGCTTTAACCTTGGCGGGATCAACCTCAATACCTTTGCTGCTGACGATGAAACCTAAGAGTTTGCCGGATCTTACTCCAAAGGTACACTTATTTGGGTTCAGTCGCAACTTGTATTTCTTGAGTCTGTCAAACAACTTGTGTAAATGACCCAAATGTTCTTCCTCGGTGTTGGATTTTGCAATCATGTCATCGACATACACCTCTATTTCTTGATGAATCATATCATGAAATAGCGCTACCATTGCACGTTGGTAGGTTGCTCCTGCGTTTTTCAGACCAAAGGGCATTACTTTGTAACAAAAGGTTCCCCAGGGTGTTGTGAAGGTTGTTTTTTCCATGTCTTCGGGTGCCATCTTGATTTGATTGTACCCTGAGAATCCGTCCATAAAGGAGAATACCTTGCATTGTGCGGTATTGTCAACCAGTACATCGATGTGTGGTAAAGGGAAATCATCTTTGGGGCTTGCCCGGTTCAGATCTCTGTAGTCCACGCACATTCTGACTTTCCCGTCTTTTTTAGGTACAGGGACGATGTTAGCTATCCAAGGAGGATAACTTACAACTTTTAGGAATCCGGCATTGAACTGTTTTTCAACCTCGTCTTTGATCTTTTTTGACATATCAGGCCTACTCCTTCGTAGTTTCTGTTTGACTGGAATGCTACCTTCTTTGATTGGTAGGCGATGAACTACGATGTCCGTGTCAAGGCCTGGCATATCCTCATAGGACCAGGCGAATATCTCGACGTAGTCTCGCAGCATTTGAATCAGTCTTTGCTTGACGCTGTGTTCTAAATCAGCCCCTATTTTGACTTCTTTCTTTTCTTCGTTGCTGCCCAAGTTGATGACCTCAATTGGCTCCTCATGAGGCTGTATGGCCTTGTCTTCTTGTTCTAGCAGCCTTGCAAGTTCTCTTGGCACTTCACAATCTTCCTCACTTTCGTCCTCAGTTTGGTAGATCGGATTTTCAAAGTCATGACGGGCAATAGCAGAATCGTTGTTGACTGGATCCAGAGTGTATGTGAATCTGCAAGTTAATTATGTGAGTATGTGTGAAGAAAAAACATAGCTATTTGAAAGCGAAGAAAGAAGGAAAAAGGATCACAAAATTTAAATATGCAAGCGTCCCATGATTTTATTGAATGCACATGATCATGATATGATAAGCCCTTATAGAAGGACCAGTGTGCTAAGGCACACGGCTTTCAAGCTCATGGTTCGATTGTTCAGGAACCACTTTTATCTTTGCACATTATACACAAAGAAAACAGGAAATGGCATTTACTCCTGGTCAAAGGAGATCACATCCTCAGCTTTCCAGTTGTTCAATCCACTGTTGTGAGCAGGGGGTACCCAGCTGTTCCAGTTGCAGTTGTCTTTTTCATCTTCCACAGCATTGATTTCATTAGTGGGAAAATGAGCCGGTGATCCTTCGGGATAAGGGATATACTCTGCTGGATACGAGAGCCCAGGCTGAGATATCTCTGTTGGCTGAGCGAGATGCTCGATAAGGCCGTCCCATGCAGTCGGGATGATGTTTTGAATAGAGACTTGTGCATCTTGGTGAGGAGTGTATGCTGACAGAAAGCAACCCTCGTTATTTGGTATTTCCCTGGCTTTTTCAAGAGCGAAATTGTCATCGTAATGTTCATCCCATCCAGTTGGGACAATGTCCTCCATGGCAATTTGTGAGCTCGGAGGAGCGGAATATTTCACCATATAGTCATATTTGCCGCTGGGTTCTCCTAGCGTGTCCCATACTTCTTTGGGTGGATTTTGATATTGCTCAGTGGCGGGACTTGTGAAAATTTGATCATTTCCAACTTCATCACCCCATCCAGTCGGGGTAAGGTCCTCCATAGCAATATAAGAATTCTGAGGTTCGGCATACTGATAATTATACCCGCCGTTTGGTTCTTGAACAGCATCCCACATTCCCATGGAAATGGGTGGAATTTCATCTGGATATGGCTGAATGATATGGTTCATGAACACTCCTTCATCTTCAATAGCGTTTACTTCTTGGCTGACGAAGTGTGACATCAATCCTTCAGAACGAGGACTTTGATCATTCTTTTGATTTTCACTATCATAGCCCAGACCTAGTTTGTCAGATTTGTAGGGTATATCGGGAAGCTGTCCCCATACTGTGCAATCACCCTGTTCAATCATGGCTTTGGCATCTTTGAGAGAAGCCATAGTTGTAGTTGGAGTAGCAGGAATATGCTTGGTGGTAGAGACATCTGGAGAGACCACCTCAAATGATTGGCATGGAGTTTCGATGAATTCGTCCTCCAACTCGACATATTTGGAATTGCTTAGGTGACTAACCACATATTCCTCTTCGCCATAGACTGTGACAATCTTTCCTTTTACTGGATATTTTAACTTCTGATGCAGGGTAGAAGTTACAGCGTTTGCCCCATGTATCCAAGGGCGTCCAAGTAAACAGGAGTAGGCTGGGTGAATTTCCATTACGTAAAAGATAGAATCAAAGATTTGAGAACCCACTCTGATTGGGAGATTCACTTTTCCGTATACCGTTCTGGTTGACCCGTCAAAGGCTCTTACCACAACATCACTTGGTTGTAACACAATTCCTTCGAAGTCAAGCTTTTCTAGTACTGTTTTCGGTAACACGTTCAGAGAAGAACCGTTATCTACTAGCACATGAGATAGAGTGGTGCCATTACATTCAATGGAGATATGTAAGGCTTTGTTGTGATTTTTTCCAGCAGGGGTTAGATCCACATCAGAGAAACCGAGACCATTGCTCACGGTTAGATTGGCAACACAATTCTCAAATTGGTCGACTGAGATCTCTTGAGGCACATGCGCAGCTTTCAGGAACTTCATCAGAGCTTTGGCATGAGCTTCTGAATATTTTAGCAGAGATAGCATTGAGATTTTTGAAGCAGTGTGCCCCAGTTGCTCAACAATATTGTAATCACTCTTGCAGATGATTTTCAATATTTCCTCCATTTCTTGCTTTGATGGATCCTCAGCAGTGATCTCCACCGGGGTTTGAATTTGTTCAACTTGTGGCTCTTTGCCTCGAGCGTTGACATTTTGATTAGGAACTGGGACTCGGACTGGACCAGCAGCAACATTTGGAGAAATTTCTGGTGAAAAGATTCTTCCACTTCTCGTGATCTTGCTGGTACCCACAATATTACCCACAGTTGGAGTAGTTAACTTTGCGGTCTCTTCAGTCGAGGTACTCTGCTTAACTCCATGAATGTAAACATTAGTGTCATATCCCCATGGGACAGCTTTGTCTGAGGAGTATGGAAATGGAGTTGGACTAGCAATGACTACTGATGCCACTTTGAGTGTAGCAGAAATTTTGAATGGAGCCTTGGCAGAGATTTTGAATGGTAAGCTGGAGATCACTGAGGCATCCTCTATTCTTATCCCGTTTGCAAAGACTTCGCACAGCACGTCCATAGAAGGGAGCCTCTCAAACATAATGATACGGCGATCCATCCATTTTTGAATTCCCATCCTCAGATTTTCACAACCATTGGGCAGGCAGGAGCAGTAAAAGCAGTCGGGGTCACACCCTGGGAAGTAACCAGCTCGGATTAGCTTTCCTTTGACTTCGCAGAGTGGAGTTGATAATTCGTTCACATCATAGATGTAAACAGTGTCCAGGATAGCGTTGACAGTTTTGTCATGCTTTGGCATAGGTGCTGTGATGACATTTGGAGTTTCTGGAGGATCGAACTCAATTTCACCAGCATCTATCATATCTTGTATTTTATTTTTCAGGGCCCAGCAGTGATCTGCGTCATGTCCTGGACAGTTTGAGTGATAGGCACATGTCGCATCAGGGCGATAATTCAGAGAGGAAGTGTTGACATTCTTTGGAGGACCTCTTAAGGTGATCAGATCTGCTTTTAGCAAGTGCTGCAATGCCTGAGAAATTGGCATGTTGATTTTGGTGAAATTTCTTCTTGGTGCATCTGGTCGATGCGTATATTTTGGCTGTTGATCTTTTTGAGGTGCAGATGCGGAGATCAGAACTGCCCCTACAGATTGATGCTGCTCACTTTTGCGACTTTTTTGAATTTGAGTTGCATTGACCTCATTTCTCCCACTGATGGGCCTTTTTGTAGTACCAGAGGTGGAACCTATTTGAATTTTTCCATTTTGAATGCCACTTTCGACACGTTCTCCGGTCAGTATCAGGTCAGTGAAACCTGATGATGAGCTTCCCAGCAAATGGCTATAGAAAGGGCCAGTTAAAGTGCCCATGAACATGTCAACTAGTTCGCGATCAGATAAGGGTGGTTGAACCCTTCCAGCCATATCTCTCCACTTTTGTGCATATCCTTTGAAACTTTCTTTTGGTCCCATAGACATGCCCCTTAGTTGAGTACGGGTTGGCGCAAGATCAGCATTGTATTGGTACTGTTTGTAAAAAGCAGCAGCTAATTCTTCCCAAGTATGAACCTTGGTATTTTCCAGCTGATAGTACCACTCGAGTTGTGTACCCGACAGACTTTCTTGGAAGAAGTGAATCCACAATTTGTTATCTGTTGTATGAGGTTGTATCTTCCTCACATAGGATCTCAGATGTAGTTTCGGGCAAGAAACTCCATCATATTTTGCAAAGACAGGAACTTTGAATTTTGGAGGGATAACAACATCCGAGATGAGCCCTAGATCATTGAAATCTAAGCCAGGTATTTTTTGTATCTCCATAGCTTTCATACGGTCTTCCAGCTGTTGGTATTTTTCATCATCCGGTTCGTCCCCAGAATGATCATTTTCTTCATTTGAAGAGAGAGAGGGTTTAGCAGAACCCTGGTTGCTTTGATTGTCTTCTTGTTCATCATCACCGACTGTTTCAGGGATCGGTGGCTTTGTGAACTTTTTGACTGGAATTTTGATCTTTCTTCTCAGGTGACTCACACCTACAGATCCTTTGGGCTTCTTTTTCTTCTTGATTATCAGGGCTTTCAGTTCTTGCTGCCCCTTTGCCAGTTCCAGAATTGCCACTTGAACTTGGGCATTCTGTGCTTCGAGATTCTTGATACTTGCCTCGGATTCCATCTCTTCTGACTGAAATAAACAGCGAGGAGATGAGAAATCCGTCATGAGAACCTGTTATGAAATGTGTATGACTGGATGCCATGTGTATGCAATGTATGAAATGCAAATGTATATGAATGCAATGTATGAAATGTATATGCAATGCATGAAGTGAAATGTGTGTGCAATGTTTCAAGGATCTTAGAGTTTAGATTTGTTAAAGAAGAAACAAACGTTAGTTAATCAATTTATTTCTTTTTTTTTTGCTTCTTTTTTTTCTTTGCCTCATTTGGGCTTACAAGACAGAAATAAAATAAATGATCCTTCAGGTCTCCCGTGGACGCTTTCTCTTTGCCCCCAGGAATGTGTTGATCTGCTGTTCTTCTTGAAGCTGTCCGGTGAGCTCCAATATCCTTCTCTCATAGTCCTGACAGTATGATTTGAAGGTGTCTCTTTCCTCTTTGAGTTGAACCCAAGATTTTTGCAACTCTTCTAGGTCAGTTGGCATCTCCGGGTGTAGAATAACTTGAGGTTCATATCCTTCGACCTCTGGTTCAATAGTCACAGGTAGAACAGCAGGATATGGCATAAGGAGTTTCTGAGCATGAGTGCGGACCCATCTGAGGTAGGGTTCCATAGGAATAGAATTCCATTGCCCCAGAGTTTTGCTTTCTATTCTATAGACACTGTCCCATGCATGTATGAACCTTCGTCGGTGTCTATGAGAATCATTCTCGTAATCAAACACAATGCCATGGATAATCATGTCATGAGGACCGTTGCTCCTTGCATATCCGAATTGGCGTAGAGCTAAAGAGGGATTGTAAGTGATGCCTCCTTTGATGCCAAGGAGTGGCACATTAGGGTATTCTCCACAATGATCAATGATAGTAATGTCTTTTTGAAAGAAGTTGTTCCACCGGATATCTGAATGAGACAAAGACATAATCCTGTGAGACCATTGCATTCTTTGTTCATTTCTCAACACTGATCGGGGAAGATGAAATGTAAACCACCTAGCCAGTAGTGGTATACAGCACATGAGAGTTCCTCGTTTCTTCATGGTACGAGTGTGTAGAGAATGTAGAATGTCTCCCAGCAATGTTGGTACCGGGTTACGGATTAGGAAAAGGTTGATGATGTGTACACTTATGAACTGGTCGGGATTAGGGAATAAAACCAACCCATAGATCAAAAGTGCCATAACTTCCTCAAAAGCTGGATAACTTTTGTTTTCTAGCAGTAGTCGAGCCTTTTCCAACAAGAACTTGGCAAGCAAACCCTTAACTCCACTTTTTGTTTCCCAATTGGACTCGATTTCTGATTTCCGCAGATGTAAAGCAGCAGCAATGACTTCAGGTTTTGGAATCCTTTCTAAACCAGTGAAAGGTAATTGATTTCGAACAGGCAATCCCATTAGTTCAGAGAATTCTTCCAAAGTGGGTACCAACTGGTAATCAGGAAAGGTAAAGCAATGATGTTCAGGGTCAAAGAACTGGAACAGGACCCGTATCATGTCTTCTTCAAATTTTGAGGTAACCAAATGGAGTAGGTGACCATGCCTTTCAGTGAATTGAACATTCCTGGGGAATTCTGACACCAAGTCTTTTAGCTCAGATGGTACCGTTGAAATGTTGATTCGGATGTAATCTTTGGTGGCGGGAGCCATTACCTGCAAAAACAAAGGTAAACTCTTTGATCCTTGAAGTGTCTGGTGCAAAAAATGATATGCTTATGATGCAAACATGTGGCACACAAAAACAAATCAAACAATAGCCTTAGGTTTAAAGGCTTGCATGGAGCTGATAGGTGATACCCTCCCCACTGAAGTTGAGTTGGTTAAAACCTGTCCTAGAATAGCATTCGGGTTCTATGATCCTTGGAAGTAACATCTCAATACGGCGCTCGAGCGGCCGATCAAAATATTCCTCGAGGATAACTAACTTCGATCAATTTCAAAGCTAGCCACTTAATAGGCCACAAGTCAAGTTCAACTAAAAAGGTTCTAAGACAAATTAGTGTTTAATGACATTTCGGAAGCCTAATATACTCCTTGATCGTTTTCAAGGGACATCAGTATAAACCAAAGTGTCGCACTAATGATGACTACCAGCTCAACCGTATCGGTACATGCCGTACAGTTTCCTTGGTCTAATGTCATATACTTAAGGTATCTCGAGATTCGGGTTAGAATCTTTCACACAAGCAAAATACCCAAGCAAGCCTTTGAAAAATAAAGCAATCAAGTCAAACAATTGAAAACATCGACCTATTCTCTTAAGGTAACCCCTTTTGAAAACATTTTGTTTTTTTTGAAAGTATATTCCCCAGCAGAGTCGCCAGTTCTGTGGACCTCCGATTTTTTTTAATACCGGGCCATACCTCTGATCTGTAGAGATACGTGAACTGACTCTTTTTTGTCGCTTAATGCTTTCGCATTTTTGAAAATATCACAGAGTCGCCACCGACCTTTTATTTTATCCAATTAAGGAAAGGTTTATAAAAGAAACAGAAAAAAGACCTTTAAGAAATTCTGGGTAAGGGGGTAGGTTATACAAAGGGAAGGTGTTAGCACCCTTTGTATCCATGGTTATCCATGGGCTCTTAAGTTTGCTTAGCTCACTTGTTTTTCGATCACTTTTCAATTGCTCTGAAATTGCTCATATGTGGTTTCAAATACTTTTGTAAATTGAATTTTGTAATGATCCGTGTGTGGATGTATACAAAATGCTTGTTAATCTTTCGAAAGATGTTTTGAAAAGAACGTTAACTTTGTAGTAATCCGTGTTTGGACGTATACAAAGTATTGTCTTTTTTGAAAGTTTTGTTTTGAAAAACAACAGTGTATGAGAATTTTGTTTGTTTCGATTTGAGCAAGCAAACTAGAAGGTCTACCCTGAGTTGTAAGGTCTTTATCCTTGTTTCCTTTAAAAAACTATCCTTTCACCGGATATAAAAGCAAGGTTCGATTTTGTACTCAAAACATTAGAATTTGACTTTGATTTTGAAAGAATGAAAAAGGATTACCTGAAGAGGTGCAAATGTGATTGTGATTGGATTCAGATATTTATCTTTGAAGTTAGTGATCTAACGGTTCAATTTTATCTTTGACATACACGCAGTTTATATTTGCTGGAAAGTAAAATGCGGAAATGTAAAGTGCGGAAAGTAAATCTACGCTATTACATCGATCTTGCAGGAAATGTAAACTAGCCTATTTACATGAATTTGACATCCTATACATTTATCTAGGAATTTTAAATTGCAAGAAAAATAAAAGGCAATGTTTTGGATTTTTTTTATGATTGATTTTAATTATAATTAATGCATAATTAATTAAATTAAAATGAAGAAAAAAGATGAAAATAGATTTAAACCTAAAAATAAGTTTAAAAATATGTACAAAATATTTGTCAATTAATTTTAAAACAAAACTAATTTTTTTGGAATTTTTGGAATTGATTTAAGTTAATTAAAACATAATTATGTAAATAATTATACAAATAATTAAAACTTAAAAAAGAAAATTATTCAAAATATGTACAAAATTAGTTTATAATATATAAACAATATTTATCACAAAGAACAATTTTTTTTATGATTTTTTGATTGGTTAGAATAATTAAAAAGCAAATATATAAATATATACTAATTAATTATGCAAAATATTGAAATTTTGAAGAAAATAAAAATATTTTTATTTCAGAAAATAATATATTATTTTAGAAGTCTAAAAATATTTTTTGTGTACTTTTTGGATTTTTAAAACTATTTTTAATTAAAAAAACAAAGAAATTAAATAAAAATAGAAAATAAAATAGAAATAAAGGATACTGATCCTGTGTGGTTGGATTGAGAGTCCATGATAAGGATGGTTTGATCTGGCACGTTGGATTATTCATTAAATGAGATCAGGTGGTCCAGATGGTGAGGCACGTGGTAAAAGCTACACCTGCAAAGCACAGAATCAGAGGACAATTTAAAAAAAACGCGCGCGTCTGAACCAATGAGGTGGGGACACCTCATCATCTTCAACCTCTCGCCAGGGCCTTTTACAGCGTTTTTATGAAAAAAGCGCTATAGTAAGTGAACCTCAAACCTGCAAAATAGCGAATAGGGGTAAACATGCAAAGATTTTTGGCGCGATGGTTCCATTCGTTTCGTTTTGTTCATGCGAATCTAATGGTGCTAATCAGAACTTCTAATTTTGCCTAATTTGGAAAGCCCTAATTTGAAGCTATGAACCCTAAAATGGTAGTTTCGTTTATACGTGTCCAAACTTCAATTAAGTTTCCAGAAATGATCTACACCTCAAACCAAACTCAATAGTATGTCTACATCTTGTTAAACATGTGTGAATAACCAGATACGAATTGATTTTAGTTTGAACAAATTTTGACCTGTGTAGCTCGATTCAGTGAGCTTCAAGGCTTGTAATTGATTGAGATAGTTTCAGTGATGTTTAAGGAAGGTATATGAATGCTTAGTTTGTATTGAAATGGACTGAAATTACAAATTCGAATTTGAGTTTTTCTTTGATTTTTTTGAAGTGATTACAAGTGTTATATGCTATGCTATGCTTCTGGTCTTGCCCTCCCTTGCTTGCTGAACTATGATAGCTTATTTATAAGCTATGTGTGCTTAGAATTGAAGCTAACTTGCAGCTAGTTGCCTTTGTTGAAACTTTGGTTTTTAAATATTAAAAACCTTGAATTTTTGACCAAGTCTTGACTCCATTCAATGCTCTTGCCTTGTGCACCAATCCTCTGCAGAAAATTGAAGGTTCTTTGATGAGTCATGCTTGAATTGTAAGCTACCATTTATCCATGCATTTTCCTTTTAATTTTAATCTTAAAGTAAGATAAAATCATGCAAAAATGGATAAAAAAAGGTATGGGCTTAGTCTTGGTCGTGGGAGGCCCATAGTAACATGGAAATGATGTTTGAATGCTGAAAACTTGGCCCCATTTGGAAAAAATGCCATTTTGAACAATGTTGATTTCATGTATTTTCCCAAAATTTAGCCAACTTCAACAAGGTGTAAATCCTTCAATTTTTGTCATATGAAGGAGATCTTGCACTTTTTGGAAACCTCAAAGAGTCCTCTAACCAATGCCTTTGGTCTCATGTCAAAATGATTTTTGAAGCTCCTTGTGTGTCCTTTTGAAAAAAGTGTCTTTTTGTTGACTTTGAAAATGACCTGTAATGTCTTTGATCATATTTTTCAAATGGTGAATCCAATGACCATGGGATCAATGGCATTTGAAAGATAATTGAATTTCCTTCAAAACAAGCTTTGGTTTGAATTTTTTGGATGAAGGATGAGAGAGTTATGATCAGTCAAAGTTGAGTTGACTTTTCAAGCAAAAACCCTAATTTTGAATCTTAGGGTTTTGTTGATTTTTGATCTTTCCTTGATGAATTATGATCATCCAATGATCAAATGATGAATCCTTTGACAAAATATGGACTTTGACAAAAAATTTCATTTTTGACTGTCTGTTGACTTTTTTGGTCAAACGGGTCGTCTGTTGACTGTTTGAGCTGCTGACGGTGCGTCTGAGTGAATTGAAGTTTGAAAATTTGTATGATGGTACTTTGAGATATATGGATGTGTATGAAATCCATTTGAGCTCTCAAAAACTTGTTGCTCCTGTAAAAACAAGAAAAACCCTGATTAGGGACTGTTTGTGTAGGAGACAGTTAAGCGTACCTGATTTTTGTGCAGTGTTGAGTCTCTGCTAATCGCGTGATATTCAGAAGACTTCTAGCACAAAAGATCTTGGAATTTTGAATTGTGAAAGATTGATTTGATTGATGGTACAAAACACTGAGAATTGTACTGCCAGCAGTTTGGCTGTCGACTGACTGTTCAGGTATTGATGTAGTAGTTAGAGTGAAAAATCAACAGTCAAAGTTAATTTTCTTTTTTGTTGTTTTTTTTGTTTTTGTAAAAAATGAAAGTTTATTTACATGACTTGTTAGAAAAACACAGACATAATAAATAACTAATATTTACGGTATGCGGGCAAAATTACCGATAATAACCCTGAAAATCATTTAATGCACAGAAATAGGAATATTTGACTGGCAGAAAACACACAAAATATTATCTTAGTAATTAAGCAATATTATGACAAATAGTACAACATTTAATACTGACAGTACAAATATCACATACTATATTGAACAGTACGACGAATAAACGGTACATTTAAGAAATAAGAAATACGGCAAATTTTAAGAATGACGATTAATGACCCATGCTATGAACAATAACATGTAGATGATTGGGAGTGCAACCATTGCAGGTCCACACTCTTCAGGACTATGTAGGCAGAAGAAAGTCATGATCACCGTAGCAATGGTGATGACTGTAAGAAACAGTGTCTCTATCCACTTTGCCATTCTTGTTAGGGAAGAAGAGAAAATAGATATGAGGTAGGAATTTGAAAGATGAGTTGGAATTTGATGTGAGATTTTATGAAAGAAAATGAGAGGTATTTATAGAATGGAAAGAAGGAAAGAGACGTTGGGGAATGATGTGATTCCGTACAAAAGGGAAATTTGAGTGGAAGTAAGATTTGAAAGAAAGTGTATGATAGTGTTGGAAAAAGGAGAGATTCGATTTTTGAAAAAGAGATCTGAAAAGATTTTTGCAAATAATGGAATATAGTACAAAAATTAGTGGGAAACAAAAGATAATAATAATCTACTTGTTACCAGTACAGTCTGAGTTTCCTGATTCTGCGCCTGCAAAAAGATTTAACTCTGCACCAATTGTGTCAGTACTATTTATCTGTAAATAAATAAATAGCATGTGTGAAGTAATAAACAGTATTTGGCGTTTGCGTAAGAATAAATTCAACTGCAAGCCAAATTACTGTATAAGAAAAATTCTAAAAACTAAGTATTTCATATGTCAGGATATTTGTTGAAATAAAAATCCATGATTATATGAGACCCTTAATTTTCAGATTGGAGTTTTCTTGAAAAATATGTGGGCAAATTTTGGGGTATAACACCAGCCATCTCGCTACTTCCTAAGGGCCAAAGTTTAGTTCAACTAAGGTTCTAGGGGCAAATTAGTGCTTAATGACACCACGCAGTAGCCAAGCATTTCCTCGAGTCGGATCCCAAGGAACACCAGGACAAACCAATGTGTCACACTAACGATGGCCATCAGATCAACCACATCAGTATACGCTGTGCAGTCTCCTTGATCTCATGCCATTTACCTAAGGTACTCAGATCCGGGTGTAGGATCTTTCACACAATAACAAACCCAAGCAATTCCCTTAAAAATAAAGCATACAAACAAACAATTAAAACATTTATAATGAACTAAGCCCTAAGGTAAACCCCTCTTAAAGACTCCCCAGCAGAGTCGCCAGTTCTGTAACTCGGTGAACTGACTTTTATTTTTTAATATGCAACAATGTTGCGGTGAGCATGAGTCGCCACCGACTTTTATTTTGTCCAATGTTAGGAAAGGTAAAAAGTACAGAAAAAGACCTTTTGAAAAGAAAACGGGCACGGGGGGTAAGTTATGAAAAGGGAAGGTGTAAGCACCCTTTTCATCCGTAGTTATCTACGGGCTCTTAATTTGCTTAGCTCATGTTTGTTTGTTTTGAGTTGAAAAAGGGGCATAAGGACTTTAGCGTAAATGCGTAGCCTTAATTTTTTGAAATAGTAGTGAAAAGATGTCTTTTATTGAGCTAGGCAGGTTAAGAGAACTACCCTAATTAATTGGTCCTTTTCTATACTTTTTACGACTCCCAAGGTTATCCATACTATATAGAAGTAGGAAATCCTTGTTATATTGGACGTGCGGGTCATCGAAGGGTCATCGAGGTCGTTTGAAGGCAACAAGTAGAGGTACCCTTAGCAGTATCGAAGGGACAATCATCTTTCATTAGGCAACCATTTGAGGGACTAGATCATATCATCGTAGGCAACATCGTGGGTCATCGAGGGACTTATGATCTTTGCGATGATTTTTAATCGAGGGACTTTCGCTAATAGGTACCTCTACATCCGAGGGACACGACCTTATAATCGAAGGCAACCGAAGAGGGGCGTACCCTAAGGGTGAGTGCGTGCAAGTGTGTTGGATTCGATCATAGTTTATCTTGTATTTTTTTGTGAGCTAACGTTTGATTTATCTTGCCATACACACCCTAATTAGCATACATCTAAGCAATATAAAAATACGAAAATTAAAAATGCGGGAAAATAAAGAGGTTCACTATAATATTTACATTTGACCTATATACATTCTAATACTCAAATAAAAGCATAAGCAAACACGCGTCATACAAGTGATTTCGAGATAAGAGAAGAATCGAGGGTAAAATTTAGAGTTGGAATAAAATCAGATTCTAACGGAGATCAATTGAAAACCCACATTAATCTAATTATCTATTCAAAATAATTCTAAATTAAATTATATACTAAGAAATAATTAATTAAGTTTAAATCATAAATCTAATTATTTAATCTAAAATTAATCTAAACCTTCATAATTAAATCAAATAAAAAAAAAACCTACTAAAAATAATTAGTAAAAACCCTAAGTTCTAATCATTTTTTATTTTTTTTATTTTATTTAGATTAATTTTGATTAAAAGAAAAAGGTGTATTGTATGCTAAAAGGTTGAAAATCAAAAGAAAAAAAAAGCATTTGGCGTGGCTGGGAGGTGATGTTGGATGTTTGCTGATGATCGGTTCCTCTTTACTTGTTCTTCTTTTGCCTTTTTCTTTCTACAAAAACAAACAAAACAAAAACTTGTACAAATGTTATGTCACGATGATACAAATTACAATATTAATATTAGTATGGTTTATGTTATATTGCTCATGTAAATGGTTAATGAATTTTAAAGACAAAAACTCATGAATGAGTGAGATTGGCATGGTTTTTATTTGATATTTTGTTGTTTTAAGGTTGTGCCAAGGCTGATGGAATTATAGTAATGGTTGTCATTGATAAAAGTTTGAAGGTTAATGGTGTTTTTGATTAATATCAATGGAATGAGTATTTTGAGAGAATCATATGTATGATGGATGTTAGAACTTTAGGCTAAAAACAATGTTAGTACAAAGGCTTATTTCTTTGTGAGAAAGTGAATGAGGAATCTGGATAGGGTGTATGTACGGGTGATGGGAGTGTTAGCATGTGAAGAATTGGTAGATCTAGTGGGTGTGGAATTTGTACAGTGTCGGTGGCAGAAAAATAGGGTTATGGATGTTGTTTATTGTTGATCTTTTGGGACCTATTTATAATGGACAATTAGGTTAATATATATGGAAAGAAAATTAGTGAGATAAAAGTAATAATTTAAAAAAATCAATAATATTAATTCACTCTTAAAAATGCTATTCTAAACATGGAAACAAGAAACTTTTTTTTGGTATTTTGTGATATGATTAACTAATGATAAAAAGTGCAAAAAATCAAGATTTAATGAAAAAAAATAATTTTAAAAAAAGCTTAAAATAGAAAACGAAAATTCAATTTAAATAATTAAAAAAACAATTTTGTGATTTTATTAAATATAATTTAAAATGGAAATAAAATTAGTGACAATAAAATAATAAAAAAGTTTAAATTGTATCAATTGAGATTCGAACCCATGACTTTATGTTTGCAAGTCTTACTTCCTTACCAATTGTGCTATATTATTTATTCGGAATAAAAAGTCAATTGAAAGCGTATGAAGCATAGGCAAGCATTTTTCTATTTATTAAAATATAACAATTTATGAGTAAACTATTATATTTTAAAATAGACCTCAAGTCGAATATTTATAAAATCCAGGATGTCAATGTAAATGAACCCGAGTTTTTATAAAATCCAATTTTTGAAATAGTTTTGAATTTTTGAAAAGTGTGGGCAAATTTTGGGGTATGACAGTCCTGCTCTCTAAAGAAGTTTTTTCCCGAGCCTTATTTCATTTCTCCTAGTATCATCAGTACAACACTCGTGCTAAGAAGAAATGGAAAGCATCAAGCAAGAGATTCGTGAACTCCGTGAAGAGGTGATTACTCTGAAGGCTGGTATGGAGCATCTGACTACTCTGGTTGAGGCTCTAGTTACTGCCCAAGTCAATCCTCCTATGATGGAAGAAAGGATGGCAAAGGTCTTTCTTGAAACTCTGAACTCGTTCTTTCCCAAGGGGACAGTAGTCAGTACACCTGCTGACTTCCACAGAGAGGTGGATATGAAAGCGCTTCTAGAAAAGGATGTCCGAAAGGAATGTTTGTTTGAAGAAGGTAACTCAGCTGGTAGTGTGAAGAAGTTTGGTAATGACTTTTCAAAGAAGAGAATCAGGGGAGGAAACAATCATCACCAACATCAGCATGTTTCCTATGTCATTCCTGTATCCAATTCAGTTCATGCAATCCCAGATTATCAGCAGAGTACTCGTCAATAAGATTCTCCACCGAACGAGCAAAATCAACCTCAAAAGGGGAATTTTGATCCTATCCCTATGACTTACGCAGAATTGTTCCCTGCTCTAATTCATAAGAATTTGGTTCAGACAAGGTCACCACCTCCAATTCCAGAGAAGATTCCTTGGTGGTACAATGCTAATGTCACTTGTGCTTTTCATCAGAATGCTCCTGGACATGACTTAGATAATTGTTGGCCTCTAAAAAATGAAGTTCAAAGATTAATCCATGCTGGTATTTTGACTTTCCAAGATGTTGGTTATGATGTTCAAGCCAATTCTTTGCCAAAGCATGATTGAATCACTATTGATGGTAGCCTGAAGCTCGAAAGATGTTTCGTTCAGCATATGCCCAGATGGAGAGAGTTTTTCTCAGTTTTTAGTATTCTTATTGATTTCCATATGTAATATTTCTTGTTTTTCAATGCATTGTTTGCATGTAGAAACTTGTTTATTTTTGAATGTTAATGCTAATGCAATGATAATGTTTGTCTTGAAGTAATTCATTCGTTTCACTCATGTTTATTTGTTTTTATGCATTATGATACCAATTACTTTTGCCAAACTCTTGCTTATGCAAAGATTGGAGGGAGGATGATGATCTGAAAACGCAAAATTTCTGGTTATATGCTCTTGAATAAAACCCTGCTGATGATGTACAGGCATTGTTTCAAATTCCCAAACACCGGAGATATAAGGAAGATAATCCCTTGTTAACCCCATTTGAGCCTTGAAGTAGGAGTTTCTTTTCTGGACGAAAAAAAAAACCCTAATTTTTAACCTGGGGCAGGGTAGTCTTCAGTTAATTTGACCGAGTGTTCAGATTTCAAAAAGGATTGTGCATCCAAAGGTCAAGCACGTCATATCCACATCAAAGGATGGATCATGGGAAACCACAATGGTTATTCCCCGCGCATCAAAAGGCTGGAAAATGTGAAACCACAATGGTTATCCTTCATCCGCCAAGAAATGAGGCAGTCACAACCCTCTCAACAAGTCAAGACAAAGTCAATATCATACGATTTGTTCAAATCAAAAGAATGAAGGAAAAAGTGAAAAAAAAAAGAAAGAAAAAAGTTCGCTAAGTCAAAAACTTGAAAACAAGTGACTTAGGCAAAAGTTAGAGCATCCCGCTGGACGACCAATTCAAAAGAATCAGTCCAGGCAAAAGTTAGGGAAATAAAATAAAAAAAGAAGAAGAGAAAAGAGTGAAAAGTGAAAAGAAAGGACTACAAAGCAAAAGTCCTCAACAATGAACAAATCTGTGTGAATACGAAAATGAAGACAAAAGGGTGACTGCTACTCCAAGAAAGCTTCATCAGGTCCTTAATGGCACAAAATCCTTTTGAGAGATGAATACTCGTGTTAAGTTAACTGAACATAGGACTGGAGAACATCACGAAGATGGGGTGGGCTAAATAAACTTTGAGCCTAAAAATCTTTTTTTCTGAAAACCGTGAACCAGGCCACATTACAACCCTCAAAAGTCCTAATTGAAGCAGGGTTTATTTCGAAAGCATACTTAAACAAGAAAGCGTTCCTGACTCCTATCGGTTATGCTGAAAACTTGTGTTGGTATCATATGCATACAAAAAATCAATGTCATCTCTTAACTAGTGATTCATTCACAAGGTTTTGCGACATCTTTTTAAAAAACTTCAAGACTTACATAATTGTTGCATTTTCATTATCATTCTCAGAATAAACATTTTTCTGCTTATAAACATTTGTTTGACATCCAGGAAGTTTACATCTGATCATCAGTAGAAAACTAAAACATTGCCAAGGGCATGTTGTTTTCCCAGTATAATGCTTTTGCAAGTTTGATTACCATCATGGGGCAAATCTCGAAGACTCTCTCAAGTAAAAGAATGTGCCAAGTTTAGTCAATCTGGGGAAGCTACGTCGAGATTTGACAAATCTCTCCAAAAATCTGTTGATCTGGGGCAGATTATTCCAAGTCTGCATGACGCCAAGGATCTCTATGAACCTTTTTGAGGTAGTTTCCTTTCATAGACCATGTAATCTGGGGCAAGTTGTGAATCCGAAGTTACCTTGATCACCTCATTAGCTTGAAGTACAAAGGTTGTTGCCATGATCAATCCAGAGTATGTCACTCTCTACCAAGAAGTTTTGAGACAACGGTTGACTGTTGGGTTTTCTTTCTCACCTTGTGTTGAGTTTTGAACTAAAATCCCCCGCATGTTAACTTGTTTGCTTTGATGTTAACTTCTTAGTTCCTCTGCAAGTTCGGAATGGTGATTTTCTCCAAAGAAATTTTCTCTGATTTCCCATAATAGAGCTTGATGTGTTGTCCAATCTTTTTGATAAGAAGAAGATGATCTGTAAATTCCTCACAGAGATTGATTAATCCCCAGTTGAGTTTATTCCTCAAGAGGCAAAGCTTTGTTTGACCGTTTCTATCCAGTTTGTTCTTGGATTTGAACTTTGGTCTCTTTCAATACTATTTTGAACCTCTCTAGGCTGGGAAACCTAGATTGAGAAGGCATTTATTTTGCACCTCTTGAGGATTTCTTCTTTCCTCAACAATGGAAAATTCATTTGTGACTGATGTTCTTATCAGAGACTGAAATATTTATTTTCCAGCAGTGTTGTTATTGCACTCCCTTGGAATTTGTGCTTGAAAGCAAGGGGCAGGTTTTGACTTTAAGCAACTTATGTTATCCCCATCATGTTTTGGCTGACAACAAGCCTCTTTATTTGAGCAAGTTTGTACGTCTCCACATATCAATCTTATCTTCAAAGCAAGCAAAAATCTCCCTCAAAGAGTAAGTTTGTTCACTACTTTTGTTATTCCCAACGGGTCAGTAGACGGCAATCTTCCCCGGAAGATAGTTTGTCCACTTTTGGACTTCCCAAGAAGGTCGACAGTTGACAATCTTCTCCAGAAAATAGCTTGTCCGCTTTCAAAGTTCCCCACCAAAGTCAGCAAATGGCGGTCTCCTCCATTAGAAGACAGTTTGCTCACTTTTTCCTAAGATGGGTCAACGAATGGCAGTCTCTTTCAGCAGAAGACAGTTCGTTCCGCTTAAGGATTTCTCGACAGGGTCGGCAAATGGCAGTCTCTTTCAGCAGAAGACAGTTTGTTCCCTTTGAGATAACGGATGGCAGTCTTCTTCATGAAGACAGTTTGTTTAAGAATTCTAATTTTAAAGTCAGCAAATGGCGGTCTCCTCCAATAGAAGACAGTTTGCTCACTTTTTCCTAAGATGGGTCAACGAATGGCAGTCTCTTTCAGCAGAAGACAGTTCGTTCCGCTTAAGAATTTCTCGACAGGGTCGGCAAATGGCAGTCTCTTTCAGCAGAAGACAGTTTGTTCCCTTTGAGATAACGGATGGCAGTCTTCTTCATGAAGACAGTTCGTTTAAGAATTCTAATTTTAAAGTCAGCAAATGGAAGTCTCCTCCATTAGAAGACAGTTTGCTCACTTTTTCCTAAGATGGGTCAACGAATGGCAGTCTCTTTCAGCAGAAGACAGTTCATTCCGCTTAAGGATTTCTCGACAGGGTCGGCAAATGGCAGTCTCTTTCAGCAGAAGACAGTTTGTTCCCTTTGAGATAACGGATGGCAGTCTTCTTCATGAAGACAATTCGTTTAAGAATTCTTATTTTAAAGTCAGCAAATGGCAGTCTCCTCCATTAGAAGACAGTTTGCTCACTTTTTACTAAGATGGGTCAACGAATGGCAGTCTCTTTAAGCAGAAGACAGTTCGTTCCGCTTAAGGATTTCTCGACAGGGTCGGCAAACGGCAGTCTCTTTCAGCAGAAGACAGTTTGTTCCCTTTGAGATAACGGATGGCAGTCTTCTTCATGAAGACAGTTCGTTTAAGAATTCTAATTTTAAAGTCAGCAAATGGCGGTCTCCTCCATTAGAAGACAGTTTGCTCACTTTTTCCTAAGATGGGTCAACAAATGGCAGTCTCTTTCAGCAGAAGACAGTTCGTTCCGCTTAAGGATTTCTCGACAGGGTCGGTAAATGGCAGTCTCTTTCAGCAGAAGACAGTTTGTTCCCTTTGAGATAACGGATGGCAGTCTTCTTCATGAAGACAGTTCGTTTAAGAATTCTAATTTTAAAGTTAGCAAATGGCAGTCTCCTCCATTAGAAGACAGTTTGCTCATTTTTTCCTAAGTTGGGTCAACGAATGGCAGTCTCTTTCAGCAGAAGACAGTTCGTTCCGCTTGAGGACTTCTCGACAGGGTCGGCAAATGGCAGTCTCTTTCAGCAGAAGACAGTTTGTTCCCTTTGAGATAACGGATGGCAGTCTTCTTCATGAAGACAGTTCGTTTAAGAATTCTAATTTTAAAGTCAGCAAATGGAAGTCTCCTCCATTAGAAGACAGTTTGCTCACTTTTTCCTAAGATGGGTCAACGAATGGCAGTCTCTTTCAGCAGAAGACAGTTCGTTCCGCTTAAGGATTTCTCGACAGGGTCGGCAAATGGCAGTCTCTTTCAGCAGAAGACAGTTTGTTCCCTTTGAGATAACGGATGGCAGTCTTCTTCATGAAGACAGTTCGTTTAAGAATTCTTATTTTAAAGTCAGCAAATGGCAGTCTCCTCCATTAGAAGACAGTTTGCTCACTTTTTCCTAAGATGGGTCAACGAATGGCAGTCTCTTTAAGCAGAAGACAGTTCGTTCCGCTTAAGGATTTCTCGACAGGGTCGGCAAACGGCAGTCTCTTTCAGCAGAAGACAGTTTGTTCCCTTTGAGATAACGGATGGCAGTCTTCTTCATGAAGACAGTTCGTTTAAGAATTCTAATTTTAAAGTCAGCAAATGGCGGTCTCCTCCATTAGAAGACAGTTTGCTCACTTTTTCCTAAGATGGGTCAACGAATGGCAGTCTCTTTCAGCAGAAGACAGTTCGTTCCGCTTAAGGATTTCTCGACAGGGTCGGTAAATGGCAGTCTCTTTCAGCAGAAGACAGTTTGTTCCCTTTGAGATAACGGATGGCAGTCTTCTTCATGAAGACAGTTCGTTTAAGAATTCTAATTTTAAAGTCAGCAAATGGCAGTCTCCTCCATTAGAAGACAGTTTGCTCATTTTTTCCTAAGATGGGTCAACGAATGGCAGTCTCTTTCAGCAGAAGACAGTTCGTTCCGCTTGAGGACTTCTCGACAGGGTCGGCAAATGGCAGTCTCTTTCAGCAGAAGACAGTTTGTTCCCTTTGAGATAACGGATGGCAGTCTTCTTCATGAAGACAGTTCGTTTAAGAATTCTTATTTTAAAGTCAGCAAATGGCGGTCTCCTCCATTAGAAGACACTTTGCTCACTTTTTCCTAAGATGGGTCAACGAATGGCAGTCTCTTTCAGCAGAAGACAGTTCGTTCCGCTTAAGGATTTCTCGACAGGGTCGGCAAACGGCAGTCTTTTTCAGCAGAAGACAGTTTGTTCCCTTTGAGATAACGGATGGCAGTCTTCTTCATGAAGACAGTTCGTTTAAGAATTCTAATTTTAAAGTCAGCAAATGGCGGTCTCCTCCATTAGAAGACAGTTTGCTCACTTTTTCCTAAGATGGGTCAACGAATGGCAGTCTCTTTCAGCAGAAGACAGTTTGTTCCGCTTAAGGATTTCTCGACAGGGTCGGCAAATGGGAGTCTCTTTCAGCAGAAGACAGTTTGTTCCCTTTGAGATAACGGATGGCAGTCTTCTTCATGAAGACAGTTCGTTTAAGAATTCTAATTTTAAAGTCAGCAAATGGCAGTCTCCTCCATTAGAAGACAGTTTGCTCACTTTTTCCTAAGATGGGTCAACGAATGGCAGTCTCTTTCAGCAGAAGACAGTTCGTTCCGCTTGAGGACTTCTCGACAGGGTCGGCAAATGGCAGTCTCTTTCAGCAGAAGACAGTTCGTTCCGCTTGAGGACTTCTCGACAGGGTCGGCAAATGGCAATCTCTTTCAGCAGAAGACAGTTTGTTCCCTTTGAGATAACGAATGGCAGCCTTCTTCACGAAGATAGTTCGTTTTGCTTATAGATTCCTCAGCAAAGTCAGCAAATGGTAAGTCCCTTCATCAGAAGTGACAGTTTGCAACCAGTTCCTTTTCTCAAGCCATGTCCTTGAAGAAGTTGATCCCTATTCTTAGCGGCAACTTGTTGTTCTCAGCAGCTTATCGTCAACCATTGAGGCGATAATTCAATTTTCTTCTACCTTCAACTATTGAGTTGGTAGCTTATCGTCAACCATTGAGGCGGTAATTCAATTTGCTTCTACCTTCGACTATTGAGTTGGTAGCTTATCGTCAACCATTGAGGCGGTAATTCAATTTGCTTCTACCTTCAACTATTGAGTAAGAGGATGGTCCACGAATCAAAATGTTATCGTCAGTGGTACGGAGATAAATCTCTTCATATCATCAGTGGTACGATGGTGTGTTAACGAAAATTGGTATTCTGATTCAGGATGCATACTTTCTCATCCCCAGTGAAAGAGGATGCCCCCCTTTATCATCTCCAGCGAAAGGTGATTGCTTTAACCTCTCTGGTGCGAAATGTTTCCCTAGAGAAGTTTCTTTTCCCATCAAAGTTTCATCTCTCCAACAAAGTCTTGCCTTCCCCCAGTGGAGTTATGCCAGCAAGACATTTGTTCCCCCAGTGGAGTCCTTTTCCTCCCCAGTGTTGTCGTGTTTTATCCTCATCATATGCATTCATTGCATATCATCTTAGGTTCAAAAATTGTGCTTTAAATATTTAAGTCTCTTCGATTTCGTCAAAACGAAGATTTCCAATCATCGTATCTCCAAATCGAAGAAACTTAAATAGGGGCATCTGTCATACCCCAATTTTTGACCCTAAGATTACACATCATTTGTATACCAATCATCAATCAAGAGTTTCATCTTAGAGATCTGCTTGTGATGTTGTGCTCAATCCATCTGCAAAGGAATCATCGAGCACCCATGTTTTAGTCTTGTATATATTATTTTACTAACCAAAATACCAAAAATATTGCATTGTGCTTTTGTATGTTTGTGTTTTGTAGGTATCAAGTCAAAATATCCATCAAAGGAGCATTTTTCAACATTTTCACTGTGCAAATCGATTTGCATAAGGTGTAAATCGATTTACACAACTGTTTCTGCACCAGATTTGCTTCTGCCATCAGTGCAAATCGATTTGCATAAGACAACAATCGATTTGCATAACTGTTTTTGCCCCAGATTTTGCCTTTTTTAGCTATGTAAATAGATTTGCATAAGTGTAAATCGATTGCACCAGTGCGAATTTGGAAAAATGAAGGCAAATTTCAGCTTTTGAAAGTGTTGACATCATTTGCAAGCATGGGAAGCATGACTTAGCTCTTGCATTTGATTCTCTACATCATTTAATCATAAACCCTCATGTGATTGCATCAAGACCATTGGATTTCATTTTTGGCTCCAAATCCTTTTCCCAAGCCTAATTCTATTTTCCAATCCTAACTCCAAGCCACAAAATTTCCCAAGCCTAAGTGCTATAAATTGAGGCATTCCCCTCCTCATTTTTCAAGCTTTGATAGCCAAGAAACTTATTGCAAATTCTCTCCTCACCTCTTCCAAACCCCTCACTCAAAGCTCTTTTTCTTCCACACAAATTAGTGAGTCACATCTTGAACCTCACTAATTTAGAGCCAAACCTCAACATAAACACTACTTTTCTTCATCAATTGTGAGAGATCAAGGCTTGTGGTTGTGTGTTCTTGAAGAAGATACAAAGTTTGTGAAATATTTGGTAAAATTCTAGATCCAATCCATAATTCAAGATGTGATCCATTGTTGTTTATGCTTGATTCACCTTTGGTGCTATATTGATGAGATTTGCTTGCTTACTTGATACATTTTCGTGCACAAATTGATCCAAGATCACAAGGTGTTTGGTTTTATGTTTAAACAAGTTTTCTTCTCTTTATTTGCTGTTTTTTTTGAAAACTGTGTTGTGCAAATCGATTTACATCTTGTGCAAATCGATTTACACAACTGAAAACTGCACAGATTTTGAAAACAGAGTTATGCAAATCGATTTACACTCTGTGCAAATCGATTTACACTGGGCAGAATGCTTATTTTTGTGGTTTTTGACTTGTTTTTGGTTCTAACTCATCTTCTACTCCTTTCTTTTGATATTTTCTTTGAATCACAAGTTAGAGGCCTAATTTCTCTCTAATTTCAATGGACTTAGGGCGTTGATAGGATGAGAATCCAAATTCGCAAAATTAAGTGATTGAAATTATGGATGAAAGGAGCTTTTAATGTGGTTCCATCTTTTGTTTCTCTTTATTTTGATCGATGAAAGTCTTAATACCTTGAGAATTCTTATGGATTCTTGGTAAAGACTAGATCATTCACCATTTTTCTTTTCGTGCGGTATTGCTTTCGGAGAGTGATCTACATATCGCTTCTCTCGCATGCATTAGCACATAAAGTTTTGACCGGCCTCGTTGTAGGGTGATTTCTACATAAATCACTTGGCGATCTGCTTAACATAGCGCAATATTTCGTGTCCCGAATCAAAAAGATCAAATATGGGAGAGAATTGTATGCGGTTGATTTAAGACTTATGGAGGTTTATCGTGTAGTCGCTATGATTTTATCAAGCTTCTGATAAATTTCTATTGAATTTAAATCCGAGTACATCCTTCACTCACCATCGATCTTCATTACTAACTTTAATAACATACTTGACAAGTTTCAAGATGGTTATCTTTAACATCTAACAATTGACTTTAATTTCCGCACTTTATTATATTGCTCTTTATATTTCTCGCTTTATCGCTTCATTTTATCATTTCATCATATTTACATTCCGCTATTTTTCCTTTGTCCATTTGGACGTTTATATTCCGCTATTTTCTCTTTGTCCACTTGGACATATGTTTATGTTTCCGCCATTTTCTTTTGTCCACTTGGACCATACTTTACTTTTATGCTAAAACACTAATAAACAACAAAAATCTAAAAAACACCTAAGGCTCTCTTTTGGACTATTGGTTACTATCCTGAGCATTTTGGAGATTCGGACTTATGGACTTAAGACCTCTGGACCCTTATTCTGTTGTTACTCTGCTGTTATTCTGTCTGTCTGGCATTGGATTTTGTCTGTTTATGTGTGCAGGTATTTCCTTGAAAGCCCTTGATGGTTAATTCCAAGGCATTGATATAAGGATTTTACCCGAAAACAGCCGTTACTCTGCCCGATTTTCGTCAGAATTTTAATGTGCTTAATGCGAAGTGGTGCTAAGATAATATGTTCATCTGGATCCCCAAGTGTTAAATGTGTTGGTATTGATAAGTCCAAAGGATGGGAACTCTACCTTGACTCTTAATGTCAAGTGTTGGCTTCTTCTTCGGTTAGACCGTTTCTTTCCTTAGCTTTTATTTTACGCAATAGGATAGCCTCTTCATCTCCTCCCATTCTTAAATTTTCAAAATCTTCTCCCTTTTTCAAAAACCTTCTTATGTTTGCAATCATTTTCAAAACGTTTTCTTTAAAATATCTTTTGCCCTTAGTGGCTTTTTCTTCAAAAGTTTAGACACTGTTAATTGTCGAAACGAGTGGTTATACCCCACGATTTTGAAATTGATTGATATAATGAGATCTTTTCCGCGTGAGAGAGCTAGTGGCATACTCGTCGATTTTATCCGAGTTGGAGCCCTTCTTTCATTAGTGATGCAAAGAACTCGTTTGTTCTCATGCTCAAGATCAATGGCTGAGTATTTCTCTCCAACGACGATAAAGTGTTTATTCGTTTTAAAAACGTTTTCCCTTTTAAGCGGAACTACATTAGCTCTGACTTCTCCATTGCACCGAGGAGGTATGTAGGCACAAAGCTTAACGCTTTTCCGAGCTTATTTTAAAAATAAAACAAACCCTTTTTTTAGCACACACACAACACAGATTTTCATAAAGGTTCCTGTGGAGTACCACAGATATGAGGGGTGCTTTAAACCTTCCCCTCATATAATCAACACCCGTACCTGAGATCTCTTTCTTGTTTTAAAAACAAAACTTTGGGTTTTACGTTCTTTTCCCTTTTCCTTTGAAAAAATAAAGCGCGGTGGCGATTTCAAACGAAATATTGATTCGAGTCAATTCCATGGCTTCGATATCAGATTTTCCCCGCTACACATTCCTTTCTTCTTTTCATACTTTGTATGGATAGCATAATAAATATTAGCGAGGATAGTCGGAGTCGGATCTTTTCCATAAATCCTAAAAGAGGTGAAAGCATGAATGGCGGCAGGATCAATATAATAAATATTTTTTGGCAACAAAACAACACCAAAAACCAAGAGAGCTAACATATGTCCACAAATGTCCCATTGTTTCTTTTGAGCATACATTAAAGCTTGATTTTCTAAATAAGATCTCTTGATCCCATGCACATCTCCATCAGTTTTGTAATTAGACTTCAATTCCGTATCGGATATTCCCAAAGCCTTTGCCAAATCTGAAAAATCAACTTCTTTACCTGCACCAGTATAGAATTCCTTTTTAATTTTTGAGAAACCCAACACAGCATCCATCTCTTCCAAAGTCGGAGCCAACTGAAAATCCTGAAAAGTGAAACATCTAAGCGGCGGATCATAGAATTGAACCAATGCGGTAATAGCTTCCTCTTATACTTTCACCCTTAGCAAGTCCAAAATATTCCCATAGAGAATTACAAACCTATCCAAAGCACCTGATGGCAATTTTTCTTTGATTATTTTCAATTTCTTGATGTCTGGAGTAGAAACTGTAAGGTGGACAATTGTCTTCTTGGTACTCATCCTTCCTACACATTCACCAATAAAACATATTTTTTACAAAATGTATATATATTTTATATGTATATATTTTTTTTGTGGATAAGACATGATGAAGATGCAAATGAGGGATGATGCATGCAAACAAAAAAAAATAATAACAAGCAATAAAAAAAAACAAACAAAAACCCAAGCATAAATAATACAAAACAAAATCAGATTGTGATATTTCACGAATCCTAAGTTCATAGGTTCGACGTGGCGGCTCTAGGGAGCCAATCTTTTTATGGGGGGTTCTAGAAGGTCTCATGGGGTCGTTCGTAGCCTCCGAGACTTTTTGTCTCTTCGGATTTTAGAACAACTCATTTTATCCATGAGGTTCGAATTTTTGGGGTAGGTTCTCGGAGAGATCAGCCAAGTATCCAGTCCTGCTCTCAACAAAGTCAAGCCTCGTTTTGGACATTTCCGAATACTCAACCCACTCCGAGTGGAGTTATCAATGAGACTCATAGGCGATTCGATTCCCCCCTGATCTCAAAGTTAACTCCCACACTTAGGGTTTAACACAACATAAAAAAAAAACAGCAATGCATATAATATATAATCAAACATTTTAAATAAAACATTCAATAAAAAAAACCAATGATAAAAAAACAAAACAAATAAATAAAATATTTATTATAAAGATGAACTTCCCCCCAAACCCTAAAAATGGCAAGTTTCCCAAACCCTAAAATGCGCCAAACCTAAACCCTGCCAAAACCTATAGGAGCATAGTATTCACTATTAAATTATCCCCAGTGAAGTCGCCAGCTGTAGCAACCTGCCCTAAAAATTAAGACTAAGAGTGTCGCCACCTATTCTACCAAGGCGAATAGGAAACCTTTAATGGTTAAGAGATTTAGGGTAAGATACTATATTCGGGTTAAGGGAAGGTGTTAGGCACCCAAAACCCTTTCCTAAAGGTTAACATTGCAAAGATGAAGGTTATGGCAAAAAACATAGAGAAAGGCAACAGATAATTAATAGGGTTAAAGGCTTAATTATTGACATGATTAAGATTTGGAGGAGGGGGACTCGCCTTGTTGCCAAGTGCCTACAAATCTCCTTAGGGAGAATCAGAGTCAACGTAGTTCGGGACGGGTTGTACGCCCTTAGAGTTGTAATTCGATTTGAGATGGTTTTGGAGGTATTTTGAGTTACCTATCATAGTTTTGATGATCCGTAGTTTTGAAAAGTTTTCGGGGAGTGTTTTAAAGTTTGGGCGTACAACCCTGATTTTAATTTGGTACTATTAACCGCGATAATCGATTGATTCAATTACCATAGTTAACAGATTAACAATTATATCGTTACCAATTTTAATCGATTGAATCGATTATCACTAATAATGAATTATAGTATTTTTTAATAATTTTATGAATTTGATTTGCATCGTTACCCCTCGTAATCGATTGATTCGATTAAAAAGAATAACAAATTAGAATAAGAAAAAAGACAGATTAATCGTCGCGACTAATAAAATAGTCGAAACCATTTAACCAAGTAGAAATTAAGTATATTTTTAATTAAATAACATTTTAATTAAAAATATTATTGACCATAGCGATTAATTAATTTAATCGGAACGAACAACAAATTGTATTTTAATATGAATGTTATATACTTTTTATTTTAAAAAAAAAACAATTATTATATAATTAATTATTAAAAAGATTAATTAAAACAAGTATATTAATTAAAATCATTATTGTTATTAAGGTTAGAATTAGGTATGGCAGACTTGAGGGACCATTATATAGGTATTAATGCTGGGTGTTAGATCTAATCTGGTAGGTGAATTAAGGGTTCAGATCTGGAGGATCATGGTAGCCCACAAGACTATGTGCGCATGGAATCAGGAATTTAAGAATTCAGAAAAATAAATGTTGGAGGGGAGGCTCGAACCTGCGACCTCACCCTCCCGTACACGCCCTCTAACCACTCCAGCTAACTGGATCGTTTGTTCAAACCACGCGTCCAATGGAATAAGTAAAAAATCATAAACCAGAACAAGATGATGCGCGCGAATTTTAAACTGGCGAATCAAGTGGTGACACGCCATCATCTTCCACCCCAGAAATCACAAAAACCTGCAACTATGGCTACGATTTTGCTACGAAATCGTTCGTAGCAAGGGCACCTGGGAAAATAGCGATAGGCTCATGCTTGCCCATAAATTCTTCGCGACCTAACGATTGTCTTCGTCTAAACCATACGAATCCAATTATGTGTTCAATTCATCCTAATTTTAACCCTAATTAAAAACCCCAAATAAAAAAACCTAGAACTCGAACCGGCCTCTAATGGCCAAACATGTTTAAGCCACGTAAACTCCAAACAAACGATTCAGACACGATCAGAACATTAATACAAACAAGAACATATGATCAAAACACCATGAGGATGCATATAATGTGCTTATCGAATCAAAGTTTGTAGCGACTTACTTTAGTCAATAGGAGGTAAATCTGGGGGTGTTGCAGTAGAGTACCAATCCAAACACGTTCCAAATCCCCTGAGGAAGCTTTTGAAACCCTTAGATCTTGTTGAAAGCCACGAATTCTTTGAAAACGAATTTGAGATTTTGGATGAATTTTGGAGTTCTTGCAAGTATGCCTCTGGCCAGAATTCGTAACCCTTGTCTCAGTGCACCCCTTCCTCTACTTATAGGCTTGCATTAGGTTAAGAAATTGAAGCCCAAAGATCCTTGAATCCATTCTTGCAAATTTTTGGAAATTTGATTTGATTCTTGAATAATAAGTTTCTATTTTGGCCAAAACTATATCAATCTCCTTCTAATCAAGTTGTGCACGAAAATTGGGATATATTTGATCATAAATGTTGATTGGAAATCACCAAAATATATCTTCTACCAAAATATTTGATTTCCCACCTATTTAAATCATTAAAAATCAATTTTAAATGAAATAAAATTGTGTAAAATCAAATAAAATGAGATAATTCGTGTCATATGTTTTGGATAACTTGTGGGCCAAGTTTAAGTCATAAAAGTATGGGCCTATTTGCAAGAAATCCAATTTGAACCTTTCTTATTTCACATTTTGCCTCCAAAAATCACCCAACTTTGATCAAGCATATCTCACTCAATTTTTAAGCTATGAGGGAGTTCTAGTACTTTTTGGAAACCTCAAGAGGTCCTCTATAAGCCACTTTGGAACATATTTTTCATTTGGAGCCTTTATCTTGATCATATCCTCTTTGCCAAAAAACTGTTTTTGAAGGATGCTTGAAAATGACCTGTAATCTTTTGCATCACAACTCTCAAATGAAGCATTTCTAGCCCTGGCTTGTGAGAGACAAAGTTGTAGAGAATCCAATTTCCTTCAAAATAGGCTTTGAGTGGGGAATTTTTGATGTTCCATGTGAAAGTTATGCCCAGTCAAAGTTGGGTTGACTTTCTCCTAAAGAAACCCTAATTTGAACCTTTTTGTATTTGTTCATCTCTGAGTTTCTATTAATGGAATCTTGATCAAGCTTTGATCAAATGATGGATATACACCTCTATACTTGTTGTTTGACCAATGATCATAGGTTTGAATCATGCTTTGACTTTTAGATTTGAATCAGTTAACTGTGGATCTTGGGATTGTTTGAGCAGGTAACCTTTGGAGTTGTGCCTTGACTTTTGCCATGGAGTTGCATTAGATCACTATGAAACATATACCCTTGATTAAGAACCCTATCTTATTGATTCCCCTAAGAGAATCTCAAACCCTGGCCTTAGGAGGCTCTTGGCTAGGAGTGTTGTTTGGGTGGAACCCTAGTCTTCTGAATCTTTGTAGATGAAATGAATGAGGCAAATTTTGGGGTATGACACTATAACATCTGGTGGAATCCTTACTTAGAGCTTCAACGAGGTTGGTTTCAAATAAATTTTCCCTTATTTGACGAAGGAGATTAAGAATGTCATCCTTGTCGCCAGTCTCTGCCAGGACATTAGAATAAGTTTCAAGCCCAATGGGCGAAACGTTATCAACACTCATCATAGTCTTGAGGAAGCTTACGAAATCACTTTTCTTGAGTTGCTCCAGTTCTGAAGGATTAAGCATTGCAGGGGCCTGCTTCGAAGTAGTTACAGGGGTAACTATAGTCCCGAAAGTCGAAGTTTCATGAGGACCAGGTGTAGGCAAATTGGAAGTTTCCTCCGCAGCATCATGTTCAGAAATAGTATCTTCGCTGCCAGTTGCTTGTCCGACTACATTATCACTATCTGAACATTGAGTATTTTCCCCTATATTTTCATCTTGACGAGTAGGTGGAAAATCATCATTTGAGTGGCTTTCTTCAGCAGGCACAGTTGGAATGATGGTTGCAAGGGGCTGAGCGTCCTCGAGAACCGGAGAAAGCACAGGAGATTTGTGTCGAGGAACACCTGTGTTAAATGGCTAGAATTGATTAAAATGAAAAGGTTGCAAGAAATTCATCTGTCACTAGAGAAGGCAGACATTTACCTCGAAGATTGTCAAGATCAATGTTTAGACTTGAGGTTTTGAGATCAGAAGTAGCTGTGCCCACATCATCCTACATTTACAAGGTAAGATGTGAACTTAATCATTGGAATTAAAATTTGAAAAGATGATTATGTTGTGAAACCCAAATACCTTGGTTGGAACATTATCTGGGCTTGAGTTGTGGCTCTCTATAATGGGGATAATACTAGTAGCCTTTAAGGGTGATTCATCAGAAGATACCTTATCACTTGATGAAGTAAGCTTCGAAGTCCCAGATCCTTTTTCTTTGGTTAAAGGGGTGGCAGTTTTCTGTCTTTTCTTTGTTGCTTGTCTAGTACGAGGAGGAGATTTATCTTCGTCATCTGAAGCAGCTGTCTGAGGAATTTTTCGCTTCGAAGGTGTTGGAGGCTTCGAACTCTGAAGATGCATATTAAACCAAGTGATTAATATTCAGGAAATTGCGCAAATTCGAAAATAAGATGTATATGTACCGTGGGTTTCTTGCCAGTGGTGACAGAATCACTCTCACTTGTCTTGGTGCTCTTCGAAGCTCCAGAACCCTTCTGTGCAGGGGCTTCCTTGATACTTTTCTTTCGAGTAACGATTGTGAGCAAAATAGGAATTAGTATTTCAGTGAAGAGGGAAAAGTTAGTCGAAGGATTGTCTAAACCCCACCCTTCAGGAATTGGAGTCAAGACGCGAACGTGTTCAAGACCTATATGAAGATGTCCTTTGAAAGTATCCAAGGTATGCTTAGTCGGGACCACTCGTTCAGCGCGTTTTTTAAATTGCTCCTGAAGGATTTTTATGACATTCCCACACGCAAACCAGTCTGGAAAAGGAGGGCTTAAAGCCACACCAAATCAGCACTAGGTAGTGGAGGAAATTTTGGGGGATTAAGTTTAAAAGCCACTTCATAACGTAGTTCAGGTCGAACAGACGTGGGCAATTTCAACTTATCCAGTTTAGCATAAAACTTTTCACGTAAAGTGACCGCAGCCTCACGAATGGTCCGACTAAGATCATCAGGCCTGTAGATAGTTTCAAAGAATTTTTGAAATGCTTGGATTTCTTTAATATGAGTCGAAGTACCTTTATGTAAGTTCTCCTGCACATCAGCAAAAGCTTCAGTTAGTTCTCGTTTAAGGCTTTCAGCATCGAAGATTTGCATGGAATAATAATCTATCCACCATTAATGAAAATCTATGGTAGAGTAAAAAGCAGGTTCGAAAGAGACGGGAGACAAAGTGGTGATGCCAACATATTTGGAGATTTTTGACTCATATTCATCTTCTGCCAGATGCGAAGTGTGTAGACACATGTGATTCCTTTTGTCATACAAGCATTTTGGTTTGAGTTGAACCAACCCAAATTGTCTCGAAACCAGATTTGGTTGATAACAAAGAAGACAGCAGTGACTTTTTGGAGATCGAAGTCGGTGGTATAACAACTTAGGGGTAAGGAAAGCTTCCCAAATGACCATGGATTCGGCTTGTTGGTCGGAAGAAGTTGCTGGAAATTCACGAGTAAACCATTCAGGACCTACCTTCCTTTTTACAAAAGGAGCCATGGACGGGCTAAACAAGTAACATTTAGCGAACATCATCACATACGCTAAGAAGGTTTCATGAAGTTTTCCCGTTTCTTCTTTTGAAGTTAGGTAAGCTAATCTGGTTCCTTCCACTGTTCGATTCTTTATAGCTATACTTTCTTCATCCATAACACTTTTGTATGGGAGGTGAGCCTCAAAAGTGGCATTAAGCCATAGTTGCAACAACCAGAAAGGACCAGCAAAAAGAAGGGATCCTGTCTTATAGTTTTTGACAAGATCTGTTGCTTCACCAAGGTTCTCGTAGAGAAACCCTAGAATTAATTGGCTTAAGTTTAGCTTTTTTCTGGCATTTATCTGGTTAGCCATACAGAGATATCTCTTTGCTACCTTGATCGACCTAGAACAAAAGACGTATCTTGAAAGCCAGAGTGCTAGAAATGCAATGTGTTCTTCATCAGTGACTTCCGTAGTTGCTTGAACATGGTACCTTTGAATGAAAGCAGTGTAGGTGACTGTTCCCTCATTGAACTAGATAGTATCAGTATCCATAAAGTTGGGGTCGAAAAGTTCCCCAGTTGGTCGAAGCCCGGTAATGGCAGCTATATTGAAAAGAGTAGGAGTGATCATTCCGCAAGGAAGGTGGAAAGTATTGTGAGAAGCATCCCAGAAATGTACTGATGCTACTAGCATGGTTTGGTTATACTCTAAACCTATTTTAGATAACTGAATTAGGTTGTAAATCCCTAATTCTTTCCAAAATGGAGCCTTTTGCTTTTCCACCTTAGCTAGCCAAGCGTAATACAATTCAGGATCTTTTGCTAAAGGGATTGACCTAAATACTTTCACGAAATTGGTTACATAATTTAACCTAATTTTCTCTAAGACCGGAGAAGTTTCAGTCGAGGTTTCTACCGCGTTGTCAGGAGCAGCTAAGATTGGATGCCATCTTCGTCTATCTTATTCT
Source organism: Vicia villosa (assembly GCF_029867415.1). Lineage (NCBI taxonomy): Eukaryota > Viridiplantae > Streptophyta > Magnoliopsida > Fabales > Fabaceae > Vicia > Vicia villosa. The sequence goes on along the minus strand of NW_026705545.1, from coordinate 210,766 downwards.
TGCTAATTAAAGGTCTAGTTTTATAATAAGCAGGAAAAAATTTACTCAAAGAAGGGTTATTTCCTCCAGGTAAAGGGCCCATGAAAGCGTGAGTTTTTCCAGAATGTTCAAAAGGGATGATTACCTTTGAAGCGTAGATAGCGCGCGCCTCTGCAGCATTTGGGTCTGGAATGTGTTCTTGATTCCCTATCTGTGTAGGATTTTGAAGTTTTTGAATGGGTTGAAGAGCATTTGATGAAGACGCCATGAGTAAATTTGATTTAAGAAATGGGTTAAACGAGACCAAAGAGGATTTTCTTTTCTGTGATGAACGCAGGAGAATAGAAGTGAAAGTCATGTGAGGGTAGAAGTTCAAGTATTTAAAGGTTTAACGGAAACCCTTTAAAATCTTTTGGGTAAAGGTCAGAAGACACGTGGCAGGCGTTGATTTAATCCAACGGCGGTCGAACAGTTGTTAGCCTTACTCCTAATATATAGGAGTAATGATCATGAAGTAATGACAGAACAAGGGAATGTGAGTTCTGAGAAGACATCTTTGAAAATGACAAGACGTTTTGAAAGTAGAGTCATAAATGATTATGACGTTAGTCAGTTGTCTTGGAACTCTAAAAAGTGCATAAAACGAAATCTCATCAAAACAAGAAACGCCTATTTCTCTTGTTTTCGAAACATGCATTTACTGGGGGCAATTTGTTGGGTGGAGATTTCGTTTAGAGGAAATATTCTTTGAAGGATTATGATTCGAGGAAAGATGGTTGCTGATGACCATTTTTGAGATTTAAAAATGGCTATTGATGGCCATGTTTCGAGAATGTTGTTTGAGTTGGAGTGGAGATGGTTAGAATCGGAGCTAATTCGAAGTGAATTATCTTTAAAGACTTAAACGTTTTACGAAATATGAAGGGTACTGAAGCTTAACGTGTTTTCGTGATATTCTCGGTTCTGATCACGTTGCCACGCGTCGAAAGAGGATTCAGGCGGGAGGATTTGAATTTCGAAGTAATCTGTGTAACCGAACAAGGACAGGTGGCATCCCAGGGATTCTTGTGAGCAACGTGGCATCAGATTAGTGTAGGACCGTTAGGGTCGAAATTAGTATAAATAAGGGTCTTAATGTTAGGATTCCGTGTGTTCATTTTGTACAAATCACTCACAAATTACTCAAGTATCAAGTGTTTAGAGAACGAGTTCCCTGAGAAATGTACGTATGACACCAACACTATTTTAAATACATTTGTATCTTTCTTTATTCAAGTATCTTTTCAATTCCTTTATCCTTTTCGTTTAACTTTCATTTCGAAGCACTTTACTTTTCTGCATTTTACATTCTTGCACGTTATATTTCTGCACTTTACATTCCTGCAATTTACACGCTTTTATTTATGTTTTCTTTGTCGAAAGTCACATTAACATGTATAACAAGTGTTGTTTCAAGTGAAGAGTCATACATCACAAACAAGTTTTCTTGAAGCCAGAACAAACATGAACCAAATAATATCGAAAGACAATTGTTTGACTATGTCCTAGGATCAATCTAGTCGATCCTGCGAGTAACCAAAGTATATTTTATAGTTTGGAGGACTCACGGTTGTTTACCGGAAATCACCGTAAATAGAAGCAGAGTATGCCGAGAGGAGAATGGATAATTAGGGGTGATTTAACTCAATTAAACTGAAGGAGGAAAGGTTGGGGAAGGTTCAGGCGAACAGAGTTGAATTGGAGGAATTTTCAAAATTCATTGACTTAATGGAATTGGTGGACTTACCACTACTGGGAAACAAATTTACATGGGTTAATTCTAACGGCAAGGCTAGAAGCAGGATAAATAGAATACTACTGTCAGAAAGAGTGGTTGATTTGTGGGAGGCTGTGGCACAAGTATCTGGCAACAGAGATATCTCAAATCACAGGCCTATTTGGGTGAAAACTAGTAAACTCGACTGGGGACCCAAACCATTTAATGTTTTCCGTTCTTGGTATGAGCATGAAGACTTTAACAGCTTCGTAGAAAAGGAATGGAACTCAATGTCTTTTCAGGGATCAAGTGCTTTCATCCTCAAAGAAAAATTTAAAACGTTGAGAGAAAGACTGAGGTGGTGGAATCAAAATATATTTGGTTGGATAGACATGAAGATTGAGGAAGATGTGGTGGAGCTGAATAGACTGGATGAAGATGAGAATGATAGGGCATTTATACATACTCAACTTTGTGATGAAATTGCTACAAGAAGTAAAACTATTCAAGCAAGTATATGGCGCAACCTTCATGTTAAAGAAAGCATGCTAAAACAAAAGTCAAGGGTGAAATGGATCAAGGAAGGTGATTGCAACTCTAAATATTTTCACTCAATGTTAAAAGCAAGAAGAAGAAGAAGAAATACTTTGGTGAGGATTAAAACTGAACAAGGGTTTTTGGAAGGGGTGAAGGAAGTTAAAAGGAAGGTTAAAGAATACTTTGAAGAGAGATTCCAGGAGAACACAAAACCAAGACCGAAGCTGGGTAACATAGAATTTAACAAGTTGTCTTCTGTGGAGAGCTGTGTGTTGGAAGGGAAATTTTCAAGGGAGGAGATTAGAGAGGTGGTATTTAGTTGTGAAGGTGACAGAAGCCCTGGACCAGATGGGTTCAATATGGAATTTATTAAAAGATGCTGGGATATGGTGGGGGAAGACATAATACAATGCCTACAGGATTTTCATCACAAAGGTTCCCTTCCTAGAGCTATGCCAGCGACGTTTATAGCAATCATTCCGAAGGTAGAAAATCCCCAAGAGCTGGAGGAATATAGACCTATATGTCTCATTGGTTGTATCTACAAAATTATTTCCAAACTGCTAGCAGCAAGATTGAGGACAATCATTGGCAAGCTGATCTCAAAAACACAAACGACATTTGTTCCTGGAAGACAGATTCTTGATGGAGTTTTAGTCACAAATGAAATTCTTGATCTAGCTAAAAGGAAGAATAAGAGTTGCCTTATGTTCAAAGTAGATTTTGCAAAAGCGTACGATTGTGTTGATTGGTCATTTTTGAAAGAGATGATTCTTAAAATGGGCTTTGGAGGTAGGTGGTTGAAGTGGATGGCAGCAAGGGAATTTAACAGTAATTTGTCTATATTAGTAAATGGGAGTCCCACTGAAGAGTTTAAAGCTTTTAGAGGGTTACGACAAGGGGATCCCCTATCCCCTTTTCTGTTCACAATAGTGGCTGAAGGTTTGGCAGGGATGGTTCGTCAAGCAGTGTTGACAGGAATGTTTAAAGGCTTCAGAATTAACGAGGACGCGTCTTTGGACCTGTTACAGTTTGCTGACGATGCAATTTTAGTAGGAGAAGGTTCGTGGAGCAATCTGTGGGCTGTCAAAGTGTTGCTACGTGGCTTTGAAATGGCATCAGGATTACGTGTTAATATGTGGAAGAGTAAGCTTTATGGCATTGGTATTGATGATTATTTTCTACAGGCAGCTAGTCAATTCTTATGTTGTAAGTTAGATATTATCCCATTCAAATTACTTGGTATAACTGTTGGTGGCAACCCTAGAAGGACCAATTTTTGGAATCCGATTTTGATTAGCACGAGATCAAAATTGTTTCCTTGGATTGGTAGATTATTGTCTGTTGGGGGTAGAGTTATCCTCATTAATTCTGTTATCTCTAATCTGCCTGTCTACTATTTATCCTTCTTTAAGATTCCTATTAAAGTGAAGGCTGAGATAGTTAAGATTCAGAGGAATTTTCTGTGGCACAATACAAGGGAAAAAAAGGAATTGACTGGATTAGCTGGAATATGGTTTGTTTTCCCAAGAAAGAAGGTGGCTTGGGCGTCAAAGATATGCTGCTTTTCAATAGGGCTCTTCTCATTAAATGGTTATGGAGATTCCTAAATGATGATAGTGCTATATGGACAGGATTGCTGGTGGATAGATATGGTAGGTTCTATGATAGGATTCTTTTCAAAACGAGAGTAGGTAACAAAGGTATGGAATCCATATAGTGGAAAGACTTAATGAAGATTGGTGATGCATTGGAGGATGAGGGATTCACACAGCTGCTGGCAATCAAACTAGGAGACGGGGTGCGTGTGTTGTTCTGGACTCAAAGGTGGATTGGAAAAAGTCCCCTCTGTCTGTTATTTCCGTTTTTATTTCAGGTTAGGGAGGCTGGTGAATGTAGTGTGGAATCAATGGGAAAGTGGGTTGACAACAAATGGATTTGGAGCTTTTCAGATTGGATTGTAGACACACACTCAGAGGCAAGTGAGGAACTCCATGTCTTGAAGCAAATTCTGTATTATGTTCAGCCAAGGATTAATGTTCAAGATAGCTTCATATGGCCTTTAAATGAACATGGTGTATTCAAGGTATCAGTATATTATAAGAGGTTGATGCAGGGTCGTGGTACAAGGGTAGAGGATCCATTGTGTTTAGAGGCTATCAATATTCTATGGAAATTGTGGATGCCATCAAAAGTTAAAATTTTTGGGTGGAGGCTTTTCCAAGACAGACTTGCATTAAAAGCTCAACTCATTAAAAGAGGAATTATGGTGCCTAAGGAGGTAAATTTTTGCGTGTTTGGCTGCAGTCAGATGGAAGATATTCAACATCTTTTTCTCAATTGCGAATTTGTTATCAGTTTGTGGAAATCCATTTATGTTTGGCTGGACATTGAGCCATTGCTGGCCACAGATTGCATTTCTCATTTTCTGCATTTGCTGGACTCTTTGAGGCGTAGGTGTTCTAGGAAAAGGGTGGGATGCATTTGGATGGCAACTTGTTGGAGAATTTGGAAGCAGCGAAACGACATAATATTTAACAATGCTGTTGCAGATTTGGACGAAATTGTGCATAGTGTGAAGATGCTATCTTGGTGGTGGCGGGTAATCGAAAACAAGCAGAAGGTATTGTGCAATTTTTATGAATGGCATCATTGTCCGATAGACTACATGTAATTTTATGTAATTTATGATGTGTACTGTTGGTTTGGTGTTTCTCTACACCTTGTAATGAATTCTCGTTTTGAGCACTTTATGTGCTCTATGTTAATATCATGATTGCTTATCGAAAAAAACTTATATGATTAAAAAAATTCCTTCACCTCTCCTTCTCTTTCTTTAATTAAAATTCTTCCCCTCCCCCTTCATTTAAATCAAATTGACCCTAAGGGTGATTTGAATAATCATCTCAAATCTCAAATATATGTGATTCAATTGATTCTCAAAAATTTGATTTTCTAAGATGCAGAATCAAATATAAACCAGTTTTAGAAGTATAATTTAAATCACCTCTTTAGATTGATTCTAGGGAAAAAAAACCAAATTTAAAAGCATATAATTGAATATCTGTTTTGCCATTAATATCAATATGAAAGTATTTTTTTGTCAAAATATTATTAAAACATAATTTTATACTACATCAAGCATGAACTCAACAAAAAATCCAAATAAATCTTGTTCAAATCATAATATTAAAATTTAATGCGCTTCTTGTAATAAATAAATCAGTGAAAAGCTCTTCCCTTTTTTTCCAAATCCTTCTTTCTAAAAAGTAAAGTTATATTAAAACAGAGTTCGCCTCTGGTTTTTCTATCTTTTGAACTCAAACTACAGCAGCTACAGCTGCCAAAAGAAGTTTCTAAATAGTACAAGATGCAGTGTAGTGCGCAGTGCAAACACGGATGGAAAGGGTCATTTTGGAAAGTATGCTCAAAGAGAACTACCATAATGAGCATTAATTTGTTACGTAAAAAATCTTTTACTCCTCTTTACTCTCATAGACAAAGCGTTATTAGGAATAGATGGCAGTGAAAGAGTAAGTCATTTTAGGGGAGGATGTAAAGAAACCGTTTCGCATTTATTTCCTTCTCCTTTACTTTTGATTTATCTAACAAGTGCTAGTAGAAAAAGTTAGTGGCAGAAGAGTTTTGATGGCAGTAAAAGAAAATATATTCATCAATGCATTTTCATTTCATTGGAAATAATATACAAGTGTCTAATAAATTATCTTTGAGCCAAAAAATCTTTGGCATCAATGGTCTTAACAAAAGGAATGATTAGATAATTGCAGGAAATTAAAGTCAATAAGTAAATAAGAGTGTTTAATAATTCAAGTGTTTAATTTTATTTTTCTAAAACGGATCGATAAAATAAATCACTGATTCGAAATGGACCTTTCTAATATGCATATTGACAGTGAACTGTGATCCGATGGCAAATTTTTTTAAAGTTCTATGTATCCTTCAAGCTCCAATCATGCGGAGAGGGGTTGTTGCAAACACTATGAATCCTATGTCAGTGACAATATTTAATTAGAGGTTGTAGAATTAGAATATTATGTACGGGAATAAGAGGACTTTTTTAGGCTTTTACTAAAATAAAAAGTAAGAAGAAAAATATCTACTAAAATATTATTGTCAATTGTTGGTGAATTTATAATTACATTAGATTCAAAAGTTGAAATATATTAAAATTAAAGTGATATAGGTATTATTAATTAAAGTGAGAAAAAAAATTAATATTGTATGATAAATTGTAAGAAATTATTTTTTTTTAAAACATCTTTCAACGAGTTGGTAATATAGGATAGACATAGTAACTATTATGATCCCTATAAATTTCTTATTCGAGCAATGCACGGTTTTTAAGAAAATGAGTGAATGTGTTGGTTTTAGTAAAAAAGTTAATGTCATTTACTAGAATAACCCTATTAATAGTAGTTGAATAACGTGAAAATTAATAAATAGGAGTATAATAGTGGAAAAATAATAATGATTGATGCATTAGAATTGTAAATGGACAATTAATTTGAAACAAGAAAAAAATACAAATGAGACACTTATTATGAGACGGAGGGAGTAGTACAATACTCCCTCCGTCTCATAATAAATGTCCTATTTGAGTTTTGCGCGGTTCTTAAGAAAATGATTGGATGTGTTGGTTTTAATGATAAAGTTAATATCATTTACTAAAATACTCTTATTTCTTATAGGTAGTAGAATAGTTGAAAAACGTGAAAGTTAATATCGACCCATTTGTTTAGTGGGGAGTATTTATAAGATCATTGCAAAGATGCTAGCGGCTAGGATGAGAGGTGTAGTGGACAAGTTGGTCTCTTCCAACCAAACCGCTTTTGTACCGGGAAGAAGTATGATGGATGGAGTTTTAATGGTTAATGAAATTCTTGATTGGGCAAAGAGGAAGAAGAAGGGGTGTTTATTACTTAAAGTGGATTTCGAAAAGGCTTATGACTCAATCTCTTGGAATTATTTAAGGTGGATTTTGGTGAAAATGGGATTTGGTAAAAGATGGATGAAATGGATGGAAGCTAGCATTTTTACCAATTACATGTCCGTGTTGGTAAATGGAAGTGCAACTAGAGAATTCAAGGTTCAAAGAGGCTTACGACAAGGAGATCCCATGTCACCCTTCTTGTTTGTTCTTGCTATGGAAGGCTTAACCGCTTTAACCAAGAACTCCGTGGAGGTGGGTGATTTTATACCTTTCAAGTATGGTGTAAACGACTTTGTGGATATTCTTCAATTTGCGAACGATACCATCATTCTAGGAGAACCTACTTATGATAACCTTTGGAGTTTGAAAGTGTTGTTGAGAGGCTTTGAATTGGTTTCCGGATTGAAGATCAACTTTCATAAAAGTAATTTTTATGGAACTCACATAGGAGATTGGTTTATAAACTCGGCGACCACTTTCCTTGCTTGTAAAAAAGGTTGCTTTCCGTTTAAATTCCTTGGTATTTGGGTGGGTGAAGGCGCATATAAGAAAAAGGTGTGGCAAGAGGTGATTGACAACATAAAATCAAGACTCACTAAATGGAAGGGAAGAAACATCTCCATTGGTGGGAGGGTGACTCTAATTGGCTCCGTTCTTAATGCTATTCCTATTTTTACTCTTTCCTTCTATGAAGCTCCGAGTAAAATCATTCAACCTATAAGAAGTCTTCTTAGCAACTTTTTGTGGTGTGGGAATGTTAAATCTAGATGCATACATTGGGTGAAGTGGGAGAATGTGTGCAAGCCAAAAGAGAAAGGAGGGTTAGGTATTAGAGATGTGAGAGAAATGAACAAATCCCTTCTTCTTAAATGGAAATGGAAAATTTTAAAGGAAGATAAGGCTATTTGGAGTAGATTCTTACTTTTAAGATATCACAACCCCAAAATAAAAGTGTTAGCTTCTAGCAAGGATCTTTTAAATAGGGACGATTCTCGTTGGTGGAGAGACATTGTTCTTAATAACTTCAAAGAGGATGATTTGGGAGAAGGCTTTAACGAATGGGTTAAATGTGAGTTCAAGAAAGGCAACAATATTCTTTTTTGGTATAGTTGTTGGTTGGATGATCAACCGCTCCGCTTTGCTTTTCCGCATTTGTTCGATCGAACAACCAACAAACTTAGTGTGGTGAGTGATCTCATTTTTTCTAACCATGGTGAAATTACGTGGAAATTAGAAGACATTTTTTCTAACCAACACCCGATTGCTTCTTCAATCATCTCATCCGCACCGGCCACGGTTATTAGCGAAAAGCTTAGGGATTTGAAAATGATCTTTCAAGGGATGGTGCCAGACTTATTGGCAACAGACGATTTCCATTGGAACCTAACTTCAAACGGAATCTTCACGGTGTCTAGTGTGCCGCACTTGGTATCAAATGTAAAGGATCTAGCTTGGCCAACCTCTATTACCAAGATGTTGGACGTCATTTGGAAGATAAACATTCCGGCAAAGATCAAGATTTTTGTTTGGAGATTCCTCATCAATAGGCTTCCGCTAAAAGACCAACTCGTCAATAGAGGTGTGCCTATTCTTACTTCCATAGATTGCCTTTTTTGTTCAAATCACCCGAAAAATTTGGATCATCTTTTTTACCAATTCCATGTCACAAAGGCGGTGTGGAATAGAATTTACATGTGGTTGGGGAATGATTTGAATCTTTCTCTAGAGGAGTTCAAGAGTTTTGGGAGCATTCAAGAAAAGGTGAAAAACACTAACATTAAAGTTAATCTAAACACAATATGGATAACTTTAATTTGGTGTACTTGGAATATGAGAAATACAATGATTTTTGATGGCGGTATCTTTAGCTTCGATGAGGTGATATCAAACATCATGTATTTTTCATGGAGATGGGCTAGTAATAAGGAACTTCCAAGTAGGATAAATTTTTATGATTGGTATAAATTGCCATTACTTTGTAACAAAACTATCTAGTGTGTTCTCGATGTAAGGGTTGCACCCATAGTGTGATATCTTATATTCAATTGCTTATTAAAAAAATAAATTGGGGTATAGTACTGGTAAAAAATAGTAAATGTTGCATTGGTTTTCTAAAGAGACGTTTATTTTGAGACATAAAAAAATTATAAATGAGACACTTATTATGAGACGGAGGGTGTAGTTATAAACTCTGAAGGTGATCTAGTGTGGCGGTTTGAATTTTAAGAGTGTGTTCTTTTTAAGGGATTTTGATCCTCTCAATTAGTTAAAAAGTAATGAAAATTTCATTCTTATAATTTAATTCTTATAATTTTATGTGTATAAAATTGAATAATTATTAGATATATGTCATATATCTTAAATATATGTGTCATTTATAAAAAAAAAAGGGTATAATAAAGAAGAAAATAAAGAGAAAAAAATAAAGAGGATCCTTGACTATTCACGATGGAGGGAATACAGGCTAACTCGTGTCGTGCCATAATGAACATGAAAAGTTCAAGCCTAGATTAAAATGGTTAGTTAAATAAAACGTGAGAAAAAATATACAAAATAGATGAATTCTTATCTACCAAACTCAAATAGTTGGGTAAGGTTATCTCTTTTATAAAATGCTTTGAAAATAACAAATATTTATAATATTTTAATAAATAATTTAATGTGTTAAATGAGATGAAATCATGTGATTGATTGGAGGTACACTACCCAATTTATTGTGATGGGTAGAGAAGTTGTCCCTAAAAAAAGAAAAGCAAATGAAATAAATGTGAAAAGGTTATATTTTTTATATTTTATTCTATGGTCTTGATTTCACAGGAAGGTAAATTGAATGGAGAGAATCCATTCCTTTGTTTGAACTGCACACTACACTGTATCTTGTACACTTTAAAAACACCATTTGGCAGCTGTAGTTTGAGTTCAAAAGAAAGATAAGGTAGAGGCATATTGATGTCAAAATAGTTCCGAATAGTTTCCCCCAAAACACTGTAAATGCTAAGCTTATGGCAACCAAACATATTGCATACAACTCAAACTTCTTCTGCTTCTCTAATAATGTGCTTCCGTGGCTACTTTCTTTCTCATGGTTTCCTTCAGTGGACATGTTCTTTGATTGTAATATTACTTTTGGGCTTGAAAAAGAACTGTTTGAAGATAGAGTTTGCAAAGATGATTGAGATGCTTTGCTTTCTTTTTCATAAGTGGAATAATCATTCTTCAACCCACCAAAACAATCAAGGCCGTTAGGATATTTATGAATAGCTCTTCTGTTCTGAAAGACAAATATGGTTTCCAACACCACAGCTTTGATGACTTTTAAAACCGTACGTTTTTTATGATACTGCTTAGGTTTACTCTCTGAGCGACGAGCAGCAAGTTTGGATTCGAGCAAAGAATCTATATCAACAACAGGGCGAAAACAGAAAGACACTTTGTTCTTTGAAAAGCTCCTCATCGTGATTTTGCCGGCTGAATAACTCGAGATATTTCTGTGGGTATAACAGCAAGCTAGGAAGATAAAACCACAAAAAGAAACAAAGAGCAACTCAGTTTTTTGATATGAAGATTTTGTTTTGGGTTTAAGAAGCAAGCATGTATGGCTTTATATATTGTTGGCATGAGTGACTCTCTATAATTTATGAAGTGACTCCTAAGTGGTTTTTCTTTTCTTGTTTGTTTTTTACTTCTTTTTGGTTAGTGAAAGAGTTCAAAGAAAGAGATCGAAGGCCACTAGGTGCTTCGTGTTAGCGACATGTTAAATAAAGGCTGTGACTTTTGATCATATTTTTTCTTTTTAGAAAGAGGGATTTTTCTTTTTCATTTGATATATATATTTTCCCATACCATAAAAGAAATAGAAGAAAAGGGGGACTTTATCGATCGTAAGTTAGGTGGGGTTGATTTAAATATTTACAAGAAATGCATTAAATTTGAATATCTATATATGATTTTGTCAAAAGTTCAAGAAGATTTTTTTGAATTTTTTATTAAGCTGATGCTAGACAACTAGACTGTCTTATTTTACGGTTGAAAATGGCTCTTATATTCCGCAAACTAAAGAAATACTACAATAAGGAGGATAGATATGGTGTGTGGATGATCCGCATCTATTTCTAGTAACAAAAAATTAGAACAATCCCTATCTGAAATAACCAAACCAAAAGAAATGTATAACTTTTGAAAAACTTCATTATTCTCTTCAAAAGTTAGTTAGAGAAACTAATGACTTGTGTATATAAACTCTAACCATTTTTATACTTTATAATCAACTATTTAGTTCATTCAATATGGTATTGTCTTCCTAAAAATGGACGTCTTTGGATTCATCTTCATCTTCATCATTTTAGTTTTTCACTATCAAAACTTCATTACTCTCTTCATCTTCTCTACCAATCAAGCTTTGCATTAAGCTTCATAAAAGCTCCAATTGCATATCAGCAATGCTCTCCTTTGTGCAATGACATTAATGTATGATATTGTTTATTTGTTTTAATGTTTTTGTCAATTTGAATGAATGTGTTATAATTTGCTTTTGGTATTTGTTATTTGTTTATTATTTAATAGACTTAAATGCATTTTTAATCTCACTATTTTGAATTTTTTATATTTGCGTGTTTGTATTCTTTTCTCTTTTGAGTTGCATTGCAATTGCTTGGACCATTAGTTGGTGTACCATGGGGAACGCTCATTAATCAAAATATAAGAGTGTTTAATCCATGATAATATTTCTCTTTTTGAGCCTTGCAAACTACTCTTTTGTCGTTTCATCAAGCGTGGCTTGAATCACAAGTTAGTGTTCTTCAATCAAGATGTTGAGTTACTTGATTCAAATCAAGTGTTAATTTTGATTCAAATCAGAAAAAACTTGTGAAAATTGAAATTTGCCTCTTGATGAATTGATTTGAATCAGATGTGATTCCAATCAGATGTCTCCATAAAGCCAAATTTATGCTCTACTCAAATTGACTCGGATCAAGCATATAACTTGATTTGAATCACAAAATTCTGGATTTGAATCAAAATTTCTCCTTGACTCGATTCATAGCTTCATAAATCCAATTTTTCATCTTTGATTTAAATAGTTGTTTCTTTGATGAAAATAACAAGTGTGTGAACCATGTCCGTGAAACCCGTCGAGACAAAATGACAACTTGTCTTCTCTTATTTAGTGTGTTTATATTCGTCACCATGAATCTTTCTCTTTCTCTATAACAACCTCTTGAGTATAATCCATGTGAGATTCACTTCTTTTTGTTTCATCTTACTCTTGTGCAATTTGTTGCGGTTTTGAGTGAATTTGTGAGAGTGAGTTGATTAATCTTGTAGTGTTTTTCATGATTAATCAAGCTCATGATATTAATCAAGAACTAAGACCTATTTACCTCACATACACTCTATGAACTAAGACCACATTCATCTAACCCCTAGACTAACACCTTAGGTATTAGAGTGTTTGTGAGGTAACTCGACACTATTCTTCATCTCCATCCCTATTCATTTTCCATTATTGCGGACCTTCGCTCAGACAAGAAGTCAGTGGGATCAGGTGGTCTGCACACACAAATACTTGGAGCATGTTATTGTGGATATCAAGGTTATTGAATCAAGATCTATAGAGGACTTGTTTTTGTTAGTAGTTTGAGTGTCTACATCAACAAAGTGAATTCATTTTACTTCTGAATAAACCAACTTCAGAATCTGAACAAGTTTATAATCTTAACTCAAAATAGTGAGTAGCGGAAAGAAATGTAGTGCAAAAACAAGAAGTAAATCAACACAAAGATTTATCGTGGTTCCTCCCACAAACAAAGAGTAGTCCAGCCCCCTTGTCCAAGAAGATATTTTTCACCATAATCAATCATACTACACTTTGCTCATGTAACTAACAAGAGACTTCAACTATTCAATCACACTAGAAAGAGACTTCGGCTCAAGCTCATATGCAAGAGACTCAATACACAAGCAAACTAGCAAGAGACTTCATATACTCTAAAAAAATAGTTTAGAAGAAAAGATAACCATTATACTTGATGTAATATCAAATGTATAGAAGAGATATGAGACACACACAAAGATTCTTTAAACACATAAGATTTCTATGATATACACGGATAAGAAATCTTTAGATTTTGTGCAGCAAATATCTTTAGCTTAAATCTTGTTAGATGGTGTTCTGGACTAGCCCAATTATCCTAATTGGCCCAATCAACCCATGAGTATGCAGAGGCTCAATAAGCGTTAGCCCAATCCATGAAGCAAGCAGAGGGTGAATCTCCTCTTCGATCGGACATGATTGATCAATGGGATCCCCACAACCAAGGGTTATCCGAGCACGCTGGACCTCCATTCCCGCCAACGACTAGTTCCTTTTGCTCGGCTAACTAGGACCTAATCAACGGTTTCCTATGTTTTGGGCCCTGGAATCACGCCCAGGCCCACAAATATTGGACGACCTAGTCCAACACCGAAGAGAACATTATAAATAGCACTATATACCTAGAGGGAAAGGTACTCCCAATTTCCCCCGAAAACTTCATACTTTCTGTTGTACCTTTGTTCTCTCTCTTACTTTGGCATCAGAGTATCTTACAAGTACAACCCTTTTTTTTCAACCATCACCGAAGATCAAGCAGTCATTGGTGGCCACCTGTTCTGACTCATACCGAATAGTGGCACCGTCTGTGGGAAGAAGAGCTTGCTCCTATGGGCTTGTCGGAAACCAGTTGTATCGAACAGGGTTCTTAATCTCCCTCCTCAAATGTATCAATGAAACTAAAATTCCTCACGTTCTACGAGAGATACATGAGGGGATAATTGCCCAGCATCTGAGAGGAAGATCTCCCGCTCATAAATCCTTGCGGGTAGGTTATTATTGGCTCACTATGATGCAAGATTCCAAAGAGCACGTCAAGAAATGCGATAAATGCCAACGTTTCGAGGATATGCACCTTGCCCCTCTGAACGAAATCAAATCTCTATCGTCTCCTAGGCCGTTTGCATGGTGGGGGATGGACCTCCATGGTCCTTTCGTCACCGACTATAATCAAAACAAATACCTGATAGTAGCTGTCGATTACTTACCAAGTGGATCGAAGCGGAGGCACTAGCCAAAATAACTGCGCTAAACGTACTCCATTTCTACAGAAGAAACATACTTGCTCAGTTTGGCGTACCTTTAGCTATTGTCACCGATAACGGGACCCAATTTACCGACAAAAACATCCAAGAGTTTGTCACAAGGCTAGGGACGGTACAACACTTTGCTACCGTCGAGCATCCCCAGACTAACGGCCAAGCAGAAGCGGTGAATAGAGTAATCCTAAGAGGTCTCAAGAGGAGACTCGACGAAATCAAAAGGAGGTGGATCGAAGAACTACACATCGTCCTTTGGGTCTACTGAACCACGCCTCATTCAACCATTGGAGAAACTCCTTTCCGCTTAACTTACGGGACCGAGGCCGTAATACCTATTGAAATATACGAGCCAACCAGGCGGACAGAGGGGCCTCTTGACGAGGAAATGAATGACAAGACCATCAGAGAGGGGCTTGATCTAGTCGAAGAAGTCTAGATGGGCGCTGCCCTCCGCAAAGCATCACTCAAGTAGAAGATAGCCTTAAGGTATGACCTTAAAGTCATCAAACAAGAGTTCGAGGTAGGCTGATCAGTGCATCTTGATAACATTCTCCTATATTTTTACTTAGGCATTTAGTTACTTTATTTTTTTTATTCTTATGTTTTATTATATTTTTACATTTTACTTTATTTTTGCCTTTAATTGATTTTCGTACTTAATTTTCAGCTTTAGCAGCTTTCACGGAAACGATCATAAATGGAGTTCCAGGAATTCAATTGAGGCGTTCTAGAAATCGCCAGAAAGCTAAGAGAGAAAGCTACGACTTTCGTGTTGGAGTCAAAGTCATAATCGGAACTCATACTTTCTAGATTTTCGTTTTAAGTTGCAGCCTTAGTTTATTTTAATTCTGGGTCATTAGTTTTGGGCTTGGGTTATACATTTGACCCAGTTGGATTGTAATTCGAATTGTGTTGTTTTGACCTAGACCCTAGCAGCCGAATTGGGATACTTCACACTATTCACGAAACAATTTAGAAGCTTGTACGAATGGCTATGGAGAACTAATCGCTTTTGGTTAATCTTCCATATTCAGGTTCCAAAACTATGAGATTAATATAATTTTGCATTATAATTCCAATTCCTTCAATTCTACTTTGTGTTTATCATTTTCTTAATTTTATTATTCGTAGAGTAGATTGTTTGGTTCGATTGATTCATGGTTCCCAATTTTTATGCGCGTTTCATCGTATGCTTAATCGTTAATTCGCCTTTTGCTTAACCGAATGGTTAATTCAGAAAACGGGAAATATAATTCTTATAAAATTGTTGCGCTTGTCAATTGATTTTGTGATCGAACAAGAATGGAATCCGCTTAGGATAGTGAAATTATAGTAATCGATGATTGGTAGGAATCGAATCGGTAGATTGACTTATTCAAAAATCACTTATACTGCGTTTCAGCTTATTTGAATCCTAAACCAACCCCCCAAATCGATTTTGATTAGTTGATAATAAACAATAATCTTTGAGAACGATATTCGAGTCATCGTTACCGTTACTATAGTTTTGAAAATTACTTGTTTTTTATCCGTGCGCGACAGCGGATCAAATTGGCGCCGTTGCCGAGGATTCTTGTGAATATTAACTGATTTTAGAGTCTCAGGTTTAGTCTTTGTGCGTTTAGGCCATAGGTTCCTCGCGGTTTCGACCATAACGCCATTTTAAGTCGAAAAATCGGTTTTTTGAAAAATTGAGTTTGATCGATAATCTGTTTTCCCAAAAAAAATCCCTTTTTTTCTATTTTTAATTAATTATTTACTGTTTTCATAGAGTCGAAAAAATTCTCAAAATTCTATTTTGACGTCATTAGATTAATTTCAGTGTTAGTTTATTTTTCTGATTTGATTTTAATCGATTTCCTTCATTGTGTTTGTTTTTGCCTTTTAGGGACATTGTTGGCATTTTGAATATTGTTGCTGCATTGTTGTGCATTAGTCCTGGCTACTAGGTCTTGTTGTTCTGAACTTGTTGCTTTTGATCCTAAAGTAGAGAGAACTTTGCACACACGACGTAGAGCAGCCCAGGCTACCACTAGTTCACCACCCACAATTGAGTCTGATTTTGAGTCTGACTATTTGCATAACTTGTTTGCTTCGGATTTTGAATTCATTTTTGAAATGGCTGACAATAGAACCTTAAGGAAATTGGCTTCCCGTGGTGTGAATTATAATGACTTGTGTATTGAATATGATGCTGTTGTTGTTCCTTTTGAATTAAAATCGGGTTTAATACACTTGTTGCCAAAGCTTAATGGTCTTGCAGGTGAGTATTCGCACAAACATTTGAAAGAATTTCAGGTGGTATGCTCTACACCATTGAAGCCTAAAGGGATCATTGAAGACCATATCAAACTTCGAGCTTTTCCTTTTTCATTGCAGGGTGCAGCGAGGGATTGGATATATGATCTTGAACCAAATTCAATCACCAGCTGGAATACTCTAAAAAGAGTGTTCTTGGAGAGATATTTTCCTGTCTCTAGAGCTGCCTCGATAAGAAAAGAGATTTGTGGTATTAGACAAGATAATGAGTCATTGGCTGAGTATTGGGATAGATTTAAGAAGTTAGTTTCAAGATGTCCTTAATGTCAAATCACCGAGAAACTACTCATTCAATACTTTTATGAGGGATTGCTACCTATGGATAGAAACATTCTTGATGGTGCTAGTGGTGGAGCACTTGTTGACAAAACTCCAGCTGCCGCCAGGGCCCTTATTGAAAATATGTCACTTAATTCCCAGCAATTCACCACTCGAAACAATTCTGTCCAGACCAAGGGCGTGAGTCAAATGCAGGTTTCTTCCAACAAAGCTTTAGAAACCATAATTGACGAGCTGACCACATTAGTCAAAGAGTTGGCAATAGCAAAACCTCAAATAGAAACCATGTGTGGCATTTGTACTTATCACGAGCATCCGACTGATACCTGTCCGATTCTGAAAGATGAGTCCATCACTGAGTTTCCCCATGCTTTTGCAGCAAACCTTTACAATCAAGGCAACAATCAGAATAGGTAAAACAACATTCCTGACCTGTCCACCAACAAATATCATCCCAATTGGAGGAATCAGCCCGCCCAACAAAAATTGACAGTGTCATTACCCCAGCCTCATAACACCCCTCCATCTACTTCCAGACCTTCCTTAGAGGAACTTGTCAAACAAATGGCTGTCAACAATCTCTAGTTCCAACAAATAATTGATTCTAGAATTCAGACCCAACATACATAGATGGGACAACTTGCTACTCAACTAAATACCCTACAAGCCCAAGGATCGAACCAACTTCCTGCCCAAACAGTTGTCAATCTGAATGGTCCTAATGCTAATGTGAGTGCTATTTCCATGCGATCCAGAAAAGTTACTGAACCAGCCCCTGAAAAAAAATCATTGAGGTAACTTCTGAACTTTCTCCTTCTGGACCTCCCCCAGCTGAACATTCTTCTTCTTCTTCTGTTGTGGTAGAGACTGAAAAAAATAAAGAAAAAGAGTATGTACCACCAGTCCCCTTCCCACATAGAGTTCTGAAAAATAAAATAATTGAGGATGGAGACAAAGAGAGAGAGAGAGAGAGAGAGAGAGAGAGAGATCTTGGATGTTTTCAGAAAAGTTGTGGTAAACATTCCGCTTCTTAATGTCATTAAGCAGGTTCCGAAATACGCAAAGTTTCTGAAAGATTTGTGTACCAACAAGAGGCGGATAAAAGGAAGTGAGAGAGTGAACTTGGGAAGAAATATCTCTGCTTTTATTCAGCCCAAATCTCCGTCTAAAATAGTTACAGAAAATGTTTCACCGATCACTCAGGTCTTGCCACAAAAGTGCAAAGACCCGGGAACTTTTGCTATTCCTTGTACCATTGGGATAAGCAATTTGATAATTGCATGCTTGATTTAGGAGCGGGAATTAATGTGTAGCAACCTGCCCTAAAAATTAAGCTTTTAGAGTCGCCACCTATTCTGAAGGGCGAATAGGAAACCCTACGCAGTTAAGAGATTCAGGGTAAGTTATTATAATCAGGTCGAGGGAAGGTGTTAGGCACCCTCAACCCTTTCCTATGGCTTTGAATCTAAGGTAACAGTTTATGGCTAAAATATTTAGGTTTTATAGCTAAGGAAGTGAATAGGGGAAAAATTGAGATTTTAGGGAGGGGGACTCGCCTTGGTTATCCAAGTGCCTACGTATCTCCTTATGGAGAATCAGAGTCAACGTAGTTCGGGCACAAGGTTGTACGCCTTAGAATTGAATTTGATATGGTTGAAAGTTGTCTGAAGGCTTTTTGAATGGCCTGTCGTAGTTTTGAATAAGGATGAAGATCCGTAGTTTGATTTGAAGTGTTTTGAATGTTTTTTTAGATTTGGGTGTACAACCCTGATTTGATGTGTCACTGTTAGATGCGGTGATCAATAGATTTGATCAGTATAGCTAACAGATTAATGGGCATTGCTGGTTACTCAGATCGATAGATTGATCGTCGCGGGCAGCAAATTGAATGTGTTTTAATTTGTAATTTTATCTCTCGTCTAATGCGACTAATATATTTAGTCGGGTCGAGAAGAGAATTAAAAAAAGTTAATGTTTTATTATTTTTATCTCTCGTCTAATGCGACTAATAGCTTTAGTCGGGTCGAGGAGAGAATTAATAAGAATTAATTAAATTATTATTAATAAATAAATTGAATTGATTAAAATTATTTCTCGCCTAATGCGACTAATAGGTATAGTCGGTTCGAGGAGAAAATTTAAAATTAATCAAGAATCAATTGAAATTTTTGCCCAAATGGGATTGGGGCAAACCCTAATATTGTAACTTTAATAGGGTTTTTATTATGATTTTTAATGGTTAAAACCAATTAAATAAATTAATCGAGATACTCGAATAATCGGGAAAAATATCATAAACCTAAACCTAATCCTAATTTATTTATTCTAATCCTAATTTATGTACAAACCTTAATAAAAATAAATTAATCAAATTAACATATAATTAATTAATATTAATCTACATAGGTAAATAATAGAATAAAAATAAAACATAGAAAACCTGGCAATCATCTTGTGTGGTGAGCTATTGAAGGTATACCATGGAGCTGCATTCTGATCCCTTGGATATGGCTCTAGAGATATCCGGTGGCAGCAGGATGAGGGCACACCGTAAGCCCTTATAATGCGCGCACGCTAGATCTGTGAGCATATTTTAACAAAACGAATTTAAAAAATTGCAATACCCAGGGATCGAACCCAGGTGTGCTAGGTATTAAGGCTGTTCCCTTTGCCAACGCGCCAAGCTTCACTTGTTGATATTGCATTGAAGCTTGTCATACCCTAATTTTTGACCCCCCTGAGATGACATATCTTCAGGATTTTCATCAAGTCAAAGCAAGTACCCAGAGCAGCCTGACATTCAATCGAGGGTGTTCAAAGACAAGAAAACTCAGGCAAAGGATCAATCAATAGAGGGATTAGTCTCTAATACAATCATAAGACTCAAAAGCCTCATTATTACACCTATGATTGATTAAGACACCCAGTCATCTAAGCACAGGATTACTCAGATCAACAGACTAGGGTTTGGAGCCTATCAAGGACTAAAATCAGGGATCACCTTTGGGAAACCCTAAAGAGCCCCAAGAGACCATTCAAAGACATTAACCATCTTCAAATAACTCTTATGACAAGATCCACTGGACATTACACCTCAATTCAAAGTCTACACTCATCATTGTCCTCTGGTCGACAATTAGGGTTTTTGACCTAAATCACCAAGATAGTTGACTTTTAATCAGGGCATGGATCCAAAACTCAAGACATGATTCAAGAATCTCTACTACCTCAATATAATCCATTTACATCATTCATTTGAGGAGAAGATCTTGTTTCTACACAAAAAGCCCAAAAAATTCACTTTGTCAGGAAAAGTCAACTGTGTGGGATCATCATTGACTTTTAAGGTTTTTGGTCAAAAAAATGACTTTCAAAGATCAATATCATCAATATATGGATGTCAAAGTCATTTGACCAAAGAAATTCAAAGAAATTCATCAAGGAGCAAAAAGTCGGGAATTAGGGTTTTTGAAGGCATGGTGAGAACTCAAAATTTCACCTACACAACTCAAAAAACTTCCAACATGAAAGTTGTAGATCTTGCAAAATAAAACAACATCTTACAAAGGAACTTTTTTCAAAAGATCAATCATTTATGAAGTTTTGGAAATTTTGAAGTTTAGGTCATAAACACTTAGAAATTTTTCTAAGTGTTTTAACCTAGTTTTCATCCAACTTTGGGCTCATTTTTCACAAATTTCCCAAATGATTCTGAAGAAGACATAAACTAATGATTTAAAGTAGATGTTTAGGGCTTTCCAAATTGTGTTCAACCTTCTCCAAATTCAATTTGAGCTAAGAGTTATGCTTGTTCAAAGTTGGCCCCATGAAGTAAAATTATAGGTCATGGACACTTTTGGACTTTGCAAATTTTGTGCAAATAACCTCTCTTATGGATGCTACACGACCCATAACACATCTGAAACCATGCCATGCATTCATTTTCACCATGCCATAAGAATTGAAGAAGATTCTAAAAACAAGAACATGTGATTATGTAATGATTACATTTGTGAATTTATGGCAAATTGATGAATCACCCAAGGAATCTTCTCATCAACCAATTAGAGCTCACTTTGCATCTGAAATGTCCCCTAAGATCAGATAGAATCAATGGATAGGGGAAGCTATCCCGAAAATGCATCATTGCATTTTGAAGATTCTTTGAATTTCTTCATGGCTAAGAAACCAAACTCACTACACTAAGCAAGCTCACCACAGCCAATTGATCTGCATCCATTTGCCTATAAATACAGAGGCATTCCTCATTCAAAAACACACCAAAGCAACCATAGTCCTTGCTTTCTCTTTCTCTTCTCATGTTCATTGTTTTTCAAAGTTCTTTGGCAAGAAGAATCGATTTCTTCAAACCAGAGCTCATCTTTGGGAAGTGAACATTCTAACATCTCAAGGGAGGTCATTTGAGGTGATCCAAGCACCTGGATCACTTCTGTAAGTGGAGGAACACCATTGTTGCTCTCACTTTGGAGCATTTGCAGTTGGAGGTCCATGGAGTAATTCAGGAGGTTCCGAGCCAAGCCAATCATCCAGGCACACTCCTCAGGTCATAGTGAAGCTAACCAGATGGCTGCAGCTCATCTGTAACTCAAGAATCAACACCCTCCATGTTCACTTGAAGCTGAAATCGAGGGAGGTCCATAGAACAATTCAGAAGGATTCAGGCTACAATAAGCATTCAGTTAGCATCATTGAGTCTCAGGGAAGCTATTGAGATCATTCATTCAAGCCCAGGTGCTCTCCATCATCCTCACGACCTCCATTTTCAGAGGTAAGTTTCTGAACCCCACCTCTCTAATTTAAGTACTCTTTGTGAAATAGCTCGATTCTATCTTGTTCAGCATCATCGGAGGAGTGAAAACCCTCTATCATCATTCATTTATCTTTCAGTATAGTCATTTAATTTGATTTTGAAATTTTAGGGTTCTTCACGATTTCTGGTAAATTAGTTAGATGTAGTTAATATCAATACATGTTAGTTACATATTTAGAATCGTGAGTGAATTTAGAGCAAGTTTGGTTTTTATATCATTGCAAATGGTTGAGAATTGAGGAAGTTCAGAATTTCAAATTGATGGAGCTTGAGGTTGAAGACGAAGATGGTGAAGCGCGCCATTTTTGAATTCTCAGTGGAAAGTTTAAAATATATTTAACTGAAAGCGAGTTTTAAACGAATACATCGTTTAGCTCACTTGGTCACATGCGCTTCCACTCTCTCTTGCCATAAGGTCTGGGGTTCGATCCCCCCCTCGGACCTTTTGTTTTTATTTTCCATTTTAACGCGCGTGTTTCACATATAAACAACTGGGATCCCTCTTTAGTCACACTGAGCGTGTAGCTCAGTTGGCTTTGTTTTGGTGTGGTGACTATAAAGGCGTGAGTTCAAGCCTTGGTGGAGACATTCCTATTTTTTTACCACTTTTCACACTTATTTTCTTCACAACTTCACACAATTAATTAACCTATCAAACTAATTTATTTTCACTTCATTTTTCACACACTTGTCATTTAATACATCTATTTTGTGAATAATCAAAAAAATCATAAAAATATTATTTATTTCATATATTTTTATTAGGTTTAAAATAGTATGTTTTAGGTGTTTTCTTAAATACTTTAAATACATATTTTACTTTGTTTTAACCTAATCATTTTGTAAATAAAGTCCATGATAAAACCCTATTTGCTTAGGTCTTAATTGAGTAAAAATCTTTATTTTTACTTTAATTAAGTTGACTTTTGTCAATTCTCAAAACTATTTTTCAATCTCTGATTAAATCAAATGATTAGGGTTTTCAAACAACAAAACCTTGCATCATTCCAAATCATTTTTCAAATTGCTTTTACACCAGTACTGTAAAGTACTGGGCCTCTAATAGAGTGTAAGTCCCAAACACCTTCTCTTCTTAGCTTGTTTTCAAAACTGTATTTTCAAAATCTTCTTTCTGTTTTCAAAACATTCTTCTGGTATTTGAAGGGCATTATTCCCGGTGAAACTCTTCAGATACCTATGTGACCTTTGTCCATCTTCACTTCTTCTGTTTGCAAAAACCATTAACTGTTTATCATATATATAGTCAACTGTTATCAACAAAACAACAAAAATTACTGTTGAGGCTCTGTACATACTTCTTCAATGGCCTCCACTCCATCCAGGTTAGGCTTTACAAGCTTTCAATTTACAGTCTTTATTTAAATTACTGTCAAATATAAACTGTGCATATATATATATATATATATATATATATATATATATATATATATATATATATATATATATATATATAAGTTTAGAACTACGTTTGAGTGTAAACCCTAGGACAGTTAAACTATATATATATTATAGGAATATGACCTAGGATTGAGAATGTCTTCCCGGTGAAGGCTCTTTCCTAATTAGAGATCTGTAGTTCAAACCCCCAAGATGAATTATTCCCGGTGAAACATCTTGGTAAAAACCTTAGAATCCAAAAATATAGGACACATCCACCCAAAGAGGAATTATTCCCGGTGAAACCTCTTACCCATTTGCTTAGAGCCAAAATAAGTTCAAAACTACATAGCTTTCTCTTGTGCTATAACAAGGACCCTCGATTAGCCTCCTCTTTGGCTTTGTACAAGGACCCACAGGCTTCTTAAAAGCATTTCCAGCTTCCTCTTGAGCTTGTATACAAGGACCCATCAGGTTTCTTATAAACATAGGAACAGGTCTTTAGTCACCTTTTAGCCTACCCTGGTGAGTTTCTTCCAATTTAAACCAGACTTTAAACAAGCTAAGTTTGTCTCAATTTTGCATTGAGTACACCTTTTGGAATGAGAGACATGGACAGTCTCTGTCACCCTTATCATCATCAATCTTCCTTAGCAGAGTCTAGGATCTATGTTTATTTTCTCCTCAGCATGTGTCAGCCTTCATCTTGGGCTTTAAACAAGAAGTCTCCACTAGATAATCTTTCTGCCAGTCATTTCAACAAATTCCCTGGAAAGGGTTAGCTTCCACACGTTCCATCATTTCAATAAAAACCCCTGGAAAGGGTTAGCCTCCAAAGTCAATTAAAATCAACCTCCATTTCAACAAAATCCTTGGAAAGGGTTAGCTTCCACACATTCTTTCATTTTTAATATAAACCCCTGGAAAGGGTTAGCCTCCAAAGTCAATTATTAAATGTCAAAATAAATAAAGATTCATTTCTCTTAGGAGATAATTTCCCCAAAAGAGTCAAAACCCCTGGAAAGGGTCAGCCTCCAAAAAACATGATAAAGTCAGTCTTTTACCAAATAATTTCTCCAGCTGAGTCAAAATCCCTGGAAAGGGTTAGCTTCCAAAGAAA
This sequence comes from Vicia villosa, assembly GCF_029867415.1. NCBI lineage: Eukaryota > Viridiplantae > Streptophyta > Magnoliopsida > Fabales > Fabaceae > Vicia > Vicia villosa. The sequence continues at coordinate 186,462 of NW_026705545.1, read as the reverse complement.
AACAGTCTTTTAATAAATAAAATCTCCTCAGTAGAGTCAAAACCAACAAAAACAGTTAGCCTCAACCTTGGGCTTCATACAAGGCACCAAACAATAAAACTCCCCTGTCAAGAGTCAGCCTCAACCTTGGGCATTGTACAAGGCAGATAATAGAGTCTCCCCAGTGAGTTCTTCATCACTCAGTAGCCACAACCTTGGGCTTTGTACAAGGCAGATAAACCATACTTTCATGTGTCAAAGATTCCTAACACCTAGGATCTTTTCCCTATAGAGTCATCCATACTCAGTTTATTTAAGAGTCTGCCACAACCTTGGGCTTTGTACAAGGCAGAAAATAATGTTTTCCCTAGCTAGAGTTAGCCACAACCTTGGGCTTTGTACAAGGCACATAAAATAGAGTCATTCATTCAATTATCTTCAACAGTTAGCCACAACCTTGGGCTTTGTACAAGGCACATAAATAGAGTCTCCCTAAGTAGAGTCAGCCTCAATTCTGGGCTTTGTACAGAACACAAAAATACCCTGTAATTAATCCCCAGTGGAGTCATCTCCCAGTGTCAATAATAATTAATTAATCAATCAAAAAGCCTCAAGCTTGGGCCTCATACAAGCCAGCTAAAGTCAAATCTTTTATACAGTAGATAGACATAGCTTATCTCTATAGAGAGATATTTTTACTACTCTACCACATTCAAACAAACAAACATTTCATTTCAATTTTAATCAAGTCTCCCATTTAGGATTTTGAAAGGCATGAGCTGGCAGTAAAACCCAGACATGTGGTAACTTTCCCTAATTTGGATGAGCATCTTTCTTTCATTTAAGAGGCATTTGACTGGTATACTTGCACATACACAAGTAAGGTCCCCCTCTTGAATGAAATGAATTCAGTTATTCTGTCACTCTTTTAAATGTTTGTGGTAGAATAGTACTAATACCTCTCTGTAAAGATGATTTCATGTCTCTTTACTGTAAACAGAGATTTAATTCAAGCTTCAACCTTGAGCTTTAAGCAAGGCACCAAAAATATTAGTTTCCCTAGTTAGTTCCCCGAACTACATTAAGCTCTGACTTCCACTAGGGATATGTAGGCATGAGGTTCACAAGGAATCTCAGCGAGCTAATAAAATACCAAAAATAGTCAGTTTGTCTGTCTGTCTTTCTTTTATTCAATTCAATTCCTTCTCCTAACACAAAGGAGAAACTTTCCCAATCATTAGCAGCAAACACAATCACAATGACACATAGAAGGTTCCTGTAGAGTACTACAGATATGTAGGGTGTTTAAACACTTCCCTATGTATAACCGACCCCCCGGACTCCAGAATTTCTAGTCTAGGTGAAATCCCCACACTTAGCAAACTCATAGGGTTTAGTTGAGATCTTTTTTCCCCTTTCCTACTCGTAGGACAAATAAGAAAGTTTGTGTGATATCGTAGGAAGAACTGAAACAAAATTCATCCCACCACGGGCGCATTCTCCTTCCAAATTTCGCGTGAAGGGTTTAGCGTGCCGTCCTCCCAAGTGAAACGGGGAGGTAAAGAAAACGACCCCACAAAGCTTATACCAGATGAACCTTAAAAATGACATGAAAGTTTTAAAAAAAAAACAACTCAAACGTCGTGCTTTTCTCCTTCTTCTTCTGCGTTTTTTTCCTCAAATGCACAGACCTTTAGCAACGGTTTATATATGTAGCTACAAGACCTGCAAATTTCAAATTCAAGAAATACACAATAGAAATTAATGGTGAGGGCATGGTTCGACTCGTTTTTCCCCACTGAGTTCACTGGTGTCTTTAATTCGGACCAATTCCTCCTAAATCTTAAATCCCCAATTCTTGAGCTTCAGTGACCTAACAATGGTGTGCTTCTAAACCTGCATCCAAAACCCAATTAAACTATCCAGAAAGATTGCAAACATGATTATGATCCCGAATATACCATTAAAACATGTTTAGAGCGCATAAATTATAGAATTCGATTCATAGAAAGGGAGTGCAAACCGAGAGCTACAGAGAGCAGTTCTGGACGTTATGATTGATGAGGGTGATTGCAATAGTTTCAGAATAGTCTCAGGAATGTGTTAGAATTTTTCAAACCCTTTGAATTGGCGTGAAACCTTGAATTCGAAGTGGAGTTTTTCCTTGAAATTTTGCGTTCGGTTTCGGCTCTTCAGCCCAGACTTTTTGCGGCCAATCCCCCCGCGGCTGCACATCTTTGCTGTATATATATGGCTGAGAATTAGGTTTGCCACTAATTCTTGATTGAATCACATAAATGGTGATTGAGATTCTCTTGCCATATTTGTTTTTGATATCTTTATTCTTGCAAATCCAATCCTTTTCCATGAACGTGAACAAACTTGTTTTGGCCCCTTTTTTTTATTTATTTTTATTTTAACAAAATAATAATAATAACTAATAGTAATTAACACTAATATAATAATAATACTCATAATAGTATAATAGTTAAAAAAAATTACAAAAATAATAATTCTAATAATAAATAATAAAAATTAAATGGTAAAATTGAATAAAATGAGCAAATATAAAAATAAATTATGATGATTAAAAAACCCAAAAAATAAGATAGATGGGCCAAACGTTTGGAACCAAGATACCTGTTAATTTCACCTCATTTTAAGTCAGGGTATTTTATAAGAGGGTGAGTTTGACAATAGGAGTGTCAAACCCCATGACTCTTAATTTTGCCCTGATGATTTAAAAGACGTGGATTTGATCAGGCAAATTTTGGGGTATGACATAATGTTATGCCTGCCTCTTTTTATAATAACCTTTGTCTTGGTCCTCTGCAGCATACAGGTTTAATCATTCAGTTGGCGAACAAGAGCAACGCTCGCCCTGCCGGCGTAGTCGAAGATGTCCTTGTTCAAGTTAACGATTTGATTTTTCCTGCAGATTTTTACATTCTTGACATGGAAGGAGAAACAAAGTCCAGAAGAGCTCCCATCATTTTAGGAAGACTGTCGTCCTCGGTTTTTTTCTCGTGAGATACGAACTGACTCTTCTTTTTATTTTTGAGTTGTGAAAATCAGAGAGTCGCCACCGACTTTTATTTTATCCAATTAAGGAAAGGTTTATAAAAGAAACAGAAAAAGACCTTTAAGAGATTTTGGGTTCAGGGGTAGGTTATACAAAGGGAAGGTATTAGCACCCCTTTGTATCCATGGTTATCCATGGGCTCTTAATTGCTTAGTTCACTTGTTTGAATCATTTGTCTTGCTTTGAAATGCTTGTATGTGGTTTTAAAATACCTTTGTAAATTAACTTTGTAATGATCCTTGTGCGGATGTATACAAAGTGTTTTATCTTTCGAAAGATGTTTTGAAAAAAGATCTTTAACTTCGTAATGATCCTTGTTTGGATATATACAAAATGTTGTCTTTTTTGAAAGTTTTGTTTTGAAAAACACAGTGATATGTGAAACATTTGTTGTTTTGATTTGAGCAAGCAATTAGGAGATCTACCCTAAATTTATAAGGTCCTTTCCTATTTTCTTTTAGAAAATTTTCTTTGACTGGATACAGAAAGAAATTATTTGAATTGTATTTGAAACCGTAGAATTGATTTTGAAAAGAGTAACAGAGGGATTACCCTAAGAGGTGCAAGTGTGATCGTGTTCTGATTTTCAGATATTTTTGTCTTTGAAATGAGTGATTTAACGCTTCAGTTATTATCTTTGACATACACGCAGTTTTATATGTACAGAATTTAAAGTGCGGGAATGTAAAATGCGGAAAATAAATCTACGCTATTACATCGATTGTGCGAGAAATGTAAACTACGCTATTTACATGATTTTGACAACCTATACACTTATCTATGAATTTAAATTGCAATAAGATAAAAGGAGAATATTTTTTGGATTTTTGGATGGTTGATTTTAATTAGAATTAATGATAATTAATTTAATTAAACGAGAAAAAGGTAGAAATAAAATTTAAACCTAAAAATCAAGTCTAAAATATGTTCATATTGCTTGTTAATTAATTTTAAAATAAAACTAATTTTTTTGGATTTTTGAAGTTGTTTTGGAAATTTATTAAGCTAATTAACATATAATTATACAAATAATTATTAATTAAAGAGAAAAATATTCTAAATATGTACAAAATTAGTCTATAATATATAAACTTGATTAAATAAAAAGAAAATATTTTTTTTTGATTTTTTTATAGGTTAGAAATAATTAAAAGATAAATATATAAATATTATCTAATTAATTAAACAAAATATTTTAATTATAAAGAAAAATAAAATTTTTTTATATCAAAAAATAATATATTATTTTATAAACCTAAAAATATTTTTATTATATTTTTTTGATTTTTAAAACTATTTTTAAACAATTTTAGAAGTTATATTAAAAATGGAATTAAAATTATTAAAGAAAAGATCCTGTGTGGTGACTTATGATGGACTATGGTGTGGTTGCATGTTTATGAGCGTTAGATGGAAAGCTGAGAGAATCCAAGGGTTGTGGGATGAGGTTACATCATAGTCACATGGAAATCAAAGCATGCAATCAGTCAGATATTCAAAGTCCAAGTTGGGACCCACACGTCACACATGGGCGAATGAGAAAGAGAGAAGCTGCCACGCGTGCTGGTCAAAGTTTCAAAGCTACTATTCATCATCTTCTTCCTTTTACCTGCGGAATTAGCTGCACACTTACCTGCGGAATTTCCTGCGGATTTTTCTTCAGATTTCTATGCTTTTGAAAACGTACAAAAACAGCCATGAACCAAAACAAGGGGCACCCAGGTCGACTTAAAATGACCTCCTGAACACGATGGTGGCGTTAGTTTTGGCTAAAAACGCATGGAACATGGTATCGAAAGTTCACATACTTGAAAACTCAATAATGGTACATGAGAATTCTTACGTGGAAACTTGCATGTAAGTGTTTAAACCTTTCCCAAACCATCTTGGTAATTTGTTAGAAGTGTTAGTTTGCATTAAAACATGTTTAATTATGAGATACGAAAGTTAAAGAAAGTGCATGAATATGTTACTTTCGAAGCATGAGTTCTATGAGCATATAACCATGAGTAATGATCCCAACTTACTATATTAGGTCCCAGGAGATGATTAGAATGATTAGTTTGTATTGATAATGGTTGGAAGATAGAAAACGAAAATTACAAAGCTTTGAGATTTTTTTGAGAATTTTGTGAGTTTCTTGGCTATTCCTTTGATAGATCTTTGTGTGCGTGTGTTTACTGAAGTATTCTAGTCCATTTATAGGCCATGGAAGTGCTGCAAACTTAAGCTATCAAGCATTGATTGCTTTTGAACTTTTGAATTTTTAAATAATAAAAACTTTGAATTTCTTGGCCATGGCTTGATTTTCTTCATCCCTCTTGCTCTAGGCCTGCCATGTACTTCTATGCTGCAGAGTTTGGATCAATTTTGATGGCTTTTGCTTAAGAACAAAGCATTGTATCATTATCTTACACCATTTCTTTTTTAATTTAATTTTAAATGTAATAAAATTAAACTAAAAAAGAAATAAAAGTGTTATGGGCCTTAGGTTGGTCGTGGGAGGCCCTTAGCATCATTAGAATCATGTTTGGATCATGAAAACTTGGCCTCTTTTGGAAAAAAAACATTTTTGATCAATGTTGGTTTCATGCATTTTCCCAAAAAAATAGCCAACTTCAACAAGGCATATCTCCCTCAATTTTGATCATATGAAGGAGTTCTTGTACTTTTTAGAAACCTCAAGATGTCCTCTACAAGCTACTTTGGAAACTCTTTTTCATTTTGGAGAAGTTATCTTGATGTTATAGCCTTTGACAAAAAACCACTTTTTGTTGACTTTGAAAATGACCTGTAATGTCTGAGCTCATATTTTCCAAATGGTGAATCCAATGACCATGGGATAAATTTCATTTGAAAGATAATTTAATTTCCTTCAAAACAAGCTTTTGTTGGAATTTTTTGAATGAACGAGGAGAGAGTTATGGCCGGTCAAAGTTCAGTTGACTTTTTAGGAGAAAACCCTAATTTTGAAACTTAGGGTTTTGTTGATTTCTGATCTTTTCTTGATGAATTATGATCAACCATTGATCAAATGATGAATCTTTTGACAAAATATGGATGTTGACAAAAAATTTCATTTTTGACTGTCTGTTGACTTTTCGGTCAAACTGGTCGTCTGTTGACTGTTTGAGCTGCTGACTGTGCGTCTGAGTGAATTGAAGTTTGAAAATTTGTCTGGTGGTACTTTGAGACATATGGAGGTCCATGAAATCCATTTGAGGTCTCAAAAAACTTGTTCTCCTGAAAAAAACAAAAACCCTAGTTAGGGACTGTTTGTGTAGGAGACAGTTAAGCGTACCTGATTTTTGTGCAGTGTTGAGTCTCTGCTGATCATGTGATTATCAGAAGACTTCTAGAACAAAAATCTTGGAATTTTGAAATGCAAAAGATTGATTTGAATGATGATACAAAACACAGAGAATCATGCTGTCAGCGGGTTTGACTGTCAACTGGTTGTCCGGGCATTAACGTAACAGTTAAAGTGAAAACTTAACAGTTAAAGTTAATTTTTTTCTTTTCTTTGTTTTTGTTGTGTTAATGGTGAAAATTTATTTACATGAGTTGTTAGAAAAACACAAACATAATAAATAAATAAAATATACTGTACGCGAACGAAATTACCGATAATAACCTTGAAAAATATTCAATGCACAGAAAATATAAATATTTAACTAGCAAAAACACACATAATATTATCGTGATAATTAAACGACAGTACAACAGATAGTACGATATTTAATAGTGACAGTACAAATATTACACAATATAATGAACAGTACGACAAATAAAATAAACGGTACATTATTTGAAAGCGAAAGATACGACAAACTTTAAAAATGACGATTAAAAACCCATGCTATAAATAACAACATATAGATGAACGGGAGTGTAAGCAACCCATGTCCGCATTTTTCAGGACTATGCAGACAGAAAAATGACATGATCACCACCAAAATAGTGATGACCATAAGAAAACACGTATCCATCCATTTTGCCATTTTTGCCGGGGAAGAAGAGAAAATAATTATGAGGTAGAAGTTTGAGAAATGAGTTGAAATTTGAGGTGAGGATTTATGGAAAAAATGAGAGGTATTTATAGAGTGAAAAGAAGGATAGAGACGTTGGGGAATAAAGTGATTCCGTACAAAAAAGGAAAATTTGAGTGGTAGTAGGATTTGAAAGAAAGTGTATGGTAGGGTTTGAAAAGAGAGATGTATGGAATAAAGTTAGGATTTGATTTGAAAGAAAGAGATTTGAAAAGAAAGGAAAAGATTTGAAAACAATAGTATAGTACAAAAATTAGTGGGAAACAAAAACTAATAATAATTTACTTACTACCAGTACAGTCTGAATCCCCGGACTCTGCGCCTGCAAAATTTAATTCTGTACCAATTGCGTCAGTACTATTTATCTACAAATAAATCTCAAATAAATAGCGTGTGTGAAGTGATAAACAGTACTTGGCGTTTGTGTAAGAATAAATTCAACAGCGAACCAAAATACCGTATAAGAAATATTCTAAAAACCGAGTATTCATAAAATTAGGATATTTATGAAATAAAATCCAAGATTATACGAAACTCCCAATTTTTAGACAGAAGTCTATTGCCTTCTCTCTGAAAAAGATCCGGGCAAATTTTGGGGTATAACAGTTGCCCCTATTCAATCTTCTTAAACCTGAAGAGACCGATTGGAATTTGAAGGTAGAAGATGATTGTAATATTTAGATGCCCTGAAAATTTTCACTTACCTCCACCGGAAGTGATGTTGGAAATTGCTTTGAATGCTGTCTCAGAAATGTTGTTGGCAGATCAAAACATTACCTACGAGGAGCTTTCATATGCCATCTGGCGAATGTATTGATGGTTTGTTCATCAGAATGAATCCTTTGATTATATCTTGATGAAGGATTTGAAAACCTCTGCGTTGACCGTTACGGAACCGTCCGAGGTTACCGCTTTAAATCTTGGAGGCTGATCGTTACGGAACTGTCCATAGTTTTTCCGCTTTAGATTTTGAATGTTTGATCGTCGTGGAACCGTCTGAGGTATCCGCTTTAGATCTTTGAAGGTTGATCGTTGTGGAATCGTCTGAGGTATCCGCTTTAGATCTTGAAGATTGACTGCTTTAAGGAACCGTCCGAGGCATCGACTTAGATCTGAAGGTAGATCATTTTAAGGAACCGTCCAAGGTCTCGACTTAGATCTGAAGGTAGATCATTAAGGAACCGTCCAAGGTATCGACTTAGATCTGTGTTGCTTGTTTTGAGTTGATAGGTGGTTCGAAAAGAGATATCTCTTCAGAATGAATCTTTGGCTTGATTATATCTGAGAGGAATATTTGTCTGAATAGAATCCAAGAGAACACTGCATGTGATTGAGAACAACTTTGCTGAGTATATTCGTCTACCTGAAAAACCAAGTTAGTGACATGTAATGCCATGATGCATGTAATGTATATGTTGAGATTCTTAATCTAAATGAGAACCGTGCATGTTATGTATGCGTTTGTCATGAAACATTATATGCTATGTATGAATATGTGTATGATGTATGATGTATGGACATGACTTATGCAGTTTAGAGCGTATCAAACTTCTGGTTGGGAAAATAAATCCCTGCTTGCTATTTTGGAAATGAAGGCATTGTGATTCTTGATGATCTTTGCTATCTTGTTCGAGTACACTCAGCTGGGGAACTTCCTTACGGACCAGGGTGTTCTGTTGAGGGATATTTGACTACCGTTCGAGGATGAAGGATAATTTTAAAGTTCTGATTTTGATGCACCTTGAGTGGGAATAAGAAAGATGCGTAATCCTCCAATGCACTATTTGACCAAGCCTCGGTGTGGAGGATCACACCATCTGGGGATAGTGATTTTGAACAGCCCTGCCGGGGAATAAGGTTTCTCGAATCACTTTGTTGGAGAGAAAAATCTCGTTGATGATTTTGCCGAGAAACGTATCTCTGTTGGGGAACTTTTTCCTGATGCTGGTTTCGGGATGATGTCTAGACAATTGGGACATTACCTGACTGCTATTCCTGTTTTTCTTATAAACATCAATCATATTCAAATGCATATGTTCATTCAAAATTATCATTAGGACGTTTACGTATTCAAAACAGAAAAAGTGAAAACATTGATTTTGAGCATGAACTATATTGATTTTGAAAGAGAGCCATAATAGGCGGATTAGTACAAGGAGACAAAAATCCTAGTAGTAGGAAATTGTCATAAAACTTTGAAAAGTATTTATAAAGGGAAATAGCTATGTGAAAACAATCCAGTCAAGTTTCGACTGTGCTATTGCCAATCTGTCTTCGAGTATCTCATCCCTCACTTGTTGGAAGAAAATGATTGGACTGATTAGTGCCTTTGATGTGTTGAACCTTGAAGGTGAGTAGGTAGCCAAATGGGACATAGTCGTACACTTTATTCCCTAACTTTTGCCTAGGCTTCCTTTTTAGGTTTTCAGCCTACCGGGATAATTATTATTTATTTAGTCTCTAATTTTTGCCTGGATCGCCCTTTCAGGTTTTCAATCCACCGAGACGCTCATTTTTTTTTGCCTAAGTCGCCCTTTCAGGTTTTCAACTTAGCGAGCTTTTCTTCAAGCGAAGTACTTTTTGACTATGTCCGCATTTACAGGGTGTGGGAAATCCTCGCCATCCATAGTGGTAAGCAACATGGCTCCGCCTGAGAATACCTTCTTGATTACAAATGGTCCCTCATAAGTGGGAGTCCACTTGCCCCTGGGGTCGCCTTGTGGTAAGATGATACGTTTGACAACCAAATCATCGGTTTGATATGCCTGACTTTTGACTTTCTTGTTGAAGGCTTTGATCATACGTTTCTGGTACAACTGGCCATGACAAATAGCCGCAAGCCTCTTCTCATCAATCAAGTTTATCTGGTCCAACCGAGTCTGAATCCAATCGTCTTCATCTAGATCGGCTTCTTTCATAATCCTTAGGGAAGGAATCTGAATTTCAATTGGAAGAACTGCCTCCATACCATAGACTAAGGAGAACGGAGTTGCCCCTGTTGAAGTACACGCTGATGTGCGATAACCATGAAGAGCAAAAGGTAACATCTCATGTCAGTCTTTGTAGGTTATTGTCATTTTCTGTATGATCTTTTTGATGTTCTTGTTGGCAGCTTCTACCGCGCCATTCATCTTTGGTCGATATGGGGATGAATTATGATGTTTGATCTGGAACTGCGTGCAGAGTTCAGTAATCATTCTGTTGTTTAAATTTGTGCCATTGTCTATGATGATCCTTTCAGGGATGCCATACCGATAAATGAGATTGTGCTTGATAAATCGGGCCACCACATTCTTGGTGACTGAAGCAAACGAAGCTGCTTCTACCCATTTCGTGAAATAATCAATAGCGACCAGGATAAAGCGATGTCCGTTGGAAGCAGTAGGCTTGATTTCTCCAATCATATCAATACCCCACATTGCAAAAGGCCAAGGAGCCGTCAGGATGTTTAATGGGACTGGAGGTACATGTACTTTGTCGACATATATCTGGCATTTGTGACAAGTTCTGGAGTGATGATGGCAGTCTGTCTCCATGGTAGACCAGTAATAACCTGCTCTTAAGATTTTTTTAGCCATTGTATGTCCACTTGAATGAGTACCAAAGGCACCATCATGTATGTCTTCCATAATCTGTCCTGCTTCCTTCTTGTTCACACAACGAAGCAAAGTTGAATCATGGTTGCGTTTGTATAGGATTCCATTACTTAGAAAGAATTTGGCAGCAAATCTCCTTAAAAACTTTCTATCGTTAGTGGATGCCCCTTCAGGGTACTCCTGGGCTTCGAGATATCTTTTTACTTCATGGAACCATGGTTTTTCTTCCATTCCTTCGATATCAGTCTCATTACAATAGGCTGGTTCATCCTGTCTGTAAATGGTGATCATTGGCGCCTCATTGTCCCACCTGACTTTGAACATAGATGACATGGTAGCTAAAGCTTCAGCTAGTTGATTTTCTTCGCGCAGGATATGTTCAAAAGTGATTTCTTCAAAATAAGGAATCAAACTCAGCACATATTCTTTGTATGGAATTAGATTCGGGTGCTTCGTGTCCCATTCCTCTTTGACTTGATAAATTACAAGGGCCGAGTCTCCATAGACCTCCAGGAACTTGATTCTCAGATCGATTGCAGCTTTAAGACCCAGAATACATGCTTCATACTCGGCTATATTGTTAGTGCAGTTGAAACATAATCTGGCAGTGAATGGTGTATGTCCTCCTGCAGGAGAAATGATCAAAGCTCCGATGCGATTGCCAAGTGCATTAGAGGCTCCATCAAAAACCATAGTCCATCTGGATCCTGACTCGGGTCCTTCATCTGGTCCTGGTTGTTTGTAGTCAGTAACTAGCATAATGTCTTCATCTGGGAAGTCAAAGTTCAACGCTTGATAATCATCCACTGCTTGATGAGCCAGATGATCAGCTACCACACTTCCTTTGATTGCTTTTTGTGAAGTATATTGGATGTCATACTCTATCAAGATCATTTGCCATCTTGCTATTCTTCCAGAGAGAGCAGGTTTTTTGAATACATATTTGATAGGATCCATTTTGGAGATCAGGAAAGTGGTATGGTTTAGCATATACTGTCTTAGTCGGCGAGCCGCCCATGCCAAGGCACAGCAAGTTTTCTCGAGCAGTGAGTATCTTGTTTCACAATCGGTAAACTTTTTGCTAAGATAGTAGATTGCATGCCCTTTTCGGCCAGACTTTTCATGTTGCCCCAGTACACACCCCATTGAATCTTCTAACACTGTTAGGTACATTATCAGAGGTCTTCCTTCCACTGGTGGTAACAAGATTGGCGTTTTTGAAGATATTATTTGATCTTATCAAAAGCTAGTTGGCATTTGTCGTTCCATCTTTCCACTTGATCTTTCTTCAACAATTTGAAGATTGGCACACAAGTAGTAGTCATATGGGCGATAAATCTGGCGATGTAGTTTAGACGTCCCAAGAATCCTCAGACCTGTTTATCGGTACGGGGTATAGGCATTTCTTGAATGGCTTTGACCTTGGTAGGATCAACTTCAATACCCTTGCTGCTGACGATGAAACCTAAGAGTTTACCGGATCTTACTCCAAAGGTACACTTGTTTGGATTTAGTCGCAACCTGTACTTCTTGAGTCTGTCAAACAACTTGTGTAGATGACCCAGATGTTCTTCTTCGGTGTTGGACTTTGCAATCATATCATCGACATAAACCTCTATTTCTTGATGAATCATATCATGGAACAGAGCTACCATTGCGCGCTGATATATTGCTCCTGCATTCTTTAAACCAAAGGGCATCACTTTGTAACAAAAAGTTCCCCAGGGTGTTGTAAAGGTTGTTTTTTTCCATGTCTTCAGGCGCCATCTTGATTTGATTGTAATCGGAGAATCCGTCCATAAAGGAAAATACCTTGCATTGTGCAGTATTGTCAACCAGTACATCGATGTGAGGTAAAGGGAAATTATCTTTGGAACTTGCCCGATTCAGATCTCTGTAGTCTACACACATTCTGACCTTCCCATCTTTTTTAGGTACAGGCACGATGTTAGCTATACATGGAGGATAACTCTCAACTCTTAGAAAGCCAGCGTTGAATTGTTTCTCAACCTCGTCTTTGATCTTCTTGGACATGTCGGGCCTACTTCTCCGCAGTTTCTGCTTAACTGGAGTGCTACCTTCTTTGATTGGCAGGCGATGGACCACAATATCCGTGTCAAGGCCAGGCATATCTTCATAGGACCAAGCGAATATCTCAACGTAGTCTTGTGACATTTGAACCAGTCTTTGCTTGACATTGTCTTCTAAATCAGCCCCTATCTTGACTTCTTTCTTTTCTTCGTCACTGCCCAGGTTGATAACTTCAATTGGTTCTTCATGCGGCTGTATAGTCTTTTCTTCTTGTTCTAATAGCCTTGCAAGTTCCCTTGGTACTTCACAATCTTCCTCACTTTCATCCTCAGTTTGGTAGATCGGATTTTCAAAGTCATGATTGGCAATAGCAGAATAGTTATCAACAGGATCCAGAGTGAATGTGAATCTGCATTTATTATGTGGGTGTGTGTAAGAACACATAGCTATTTGAAAATTAATGAAGTAAAGAAAGAAACAAAAAGGATCGCAAGATTTGAATATGCAAACGTCCCATGATTTTATTGAATGAACATATGATCATGGTATGACAAACCCTTATAAAAAGGACCAGTGTGCTTCGGGCAAGGCACCTGGCTTTTAAGTTCATGGTTCGATAGTACAGGAACCGTTTTTATCTTTGAACATATAAACAATGAAAATAGGAAATTGCATTTACTCCTGATCAAAGGAGATAACATCTTCGGCTTCCCAGTTGTTCAATCCATTGTTGTGATTAGGGAATATCCAGCTGTTCCAGTTGCAGTTGTCTTCTTCGTCTTCTACAGCATTGACTTCTTTGGTGGTGAAATGAGCTGTTGATCCTTCAGGATGAGCAAGATACTCTGCTGGATACAAGAGCCCAGGCTGAGATACTTCCGTTGGCTGAGAGAGATACCCGATAAGATCGTCCCATCTAGTTGGGATGATGTCTTTGAGGGAGACTTGTGCATTCTGGGTAGTCGTGTACTGCGTCAGAAAATCATTCTCGTTATTTGGTGTTTCCCAGACTTCTTCAGGAGCGACAGGGCTTGTGAGTGTCATATTGTCTTCAAAATGGTTGTCCCATCCAGTTGGGGTGATGTCTTCAATAGCGATCTGCGAACTCAGGGGAGCGGAATACTTCACCATAAAGTCATATTTACCACTTGGTTCTCCCAGTGTATCCCAGACTTCTTTCGGACTAGGTGGACTTTGGTATTGCTCAGTAATGGAACTTGTGAAACTTTTGCAATCTTCAAACTGATCATCCCATCCAGTTGCGACGATGTCTTCAATGGCAATAAAAGAAATCAGAGGAGCGGTGTACTTCACTAGAAAATCATACCTGCCGCTTGGTTCTCCCAAAGTATCCCAAACTTCCTTGGAAACAGGTGGAACTTCATCTTCAATAGCATTTACTCCTTGGCTGATGAAATGTGACATTAATCCTCCAGAACGAGGACTTTGATCATTCTTCTGAGTTCCATTAGCATAGCCCAAACCTAGCTTATCGAACTTGTAAGGTACATCAAGGAGTTGTCCCCATACTGTGCAACCACCTTCTTCGATCACAGCTTTAGCATCTTTGAGAGAAGCCATAGTTGGCGTTATTTTTGTAGCAGGAGTAGCAGAAATATGTTTGGCAGTAGAGACATCTGGAGGGACCACCTCAAAAGATTGGCAGGGGGTTTCGATGAATTCACCATCCATCTCAACATACTTAGAGTTACTCAGGTGACTAACCACATATTCTTCTTCGCCATAAACTGTGACAACCTTGCCTTTTACCGGATATTTTAACTTCTGATGCAGGGTAGAAGTTACAGCGCTTGCCCCATGTATCCAAGGGCGTCCTAGTAAACAGGAGTATGCTGGATGAATTTCCATCACATAAAAGGTAGAATCAAAGATCTGAGAGCCCACTCTGATTGGGTGCTTAACTTCTCCGTATACTGTTCATGTTGACCCGTCGAAGGCTCTTACCACAACATCGCTTGGTTGTAACACAACTCCTTCGAAGTCAAGTTTTTCCAGTACTACTTTTGGTAACACGTTTAAGGAGGAACCATTGTCTACCAGCACATGAGACAAAGTGGTGCCGTTACATTCAATAGAGATGTGCAAGGCTTTATTGTGATTTTTCCCAGTAGGGGTTAAATCAGCATCAGAGAAACCGAGACCGTTATCTACTGTTAGATTGGCAACACAATTTTCAAATTGGTCGACTGAAATCTCCTGTGGTACATGTGCAGCTTTCAAGAACTTCACTAAGGCCTTGGCATGAGCTTCGGAATACTTTAGCAGAGACAGCATTGAAATCTTTAAAGCAGTGTGCCCCAGTTGTTCGACAAAATTGTAATCACTTTTGCAGATGATTTTCAATATTTCCTCCATTTCTTGCCTCGACGGATCTTCAATAGTGACTTCCACAGGTACTTGAATTGGTTCAACTAGCGGGTCTTTGCATCGAGCATTGACATCTTGATTAGGAACTGGGACTTGGACTGGATTAGTAGCAACATTTGGAGAGATTTCTGGTGAAAAGATCCTTCCATTTCTCGTAATCTTACTAGTACCCACAATATTATCAACAGTTGGAGTAGTAAAATTCATGGCCTCTTCAGTCAAGGTGTCTTGTTTAACTCCATGGACATAGACATTAGTGTCGTAATTCCACGGGACAGCTTTGTCTGAGGAGTATGGAAATGGAGTCGGACTAGTGATGATTACCGATGCCACTCTGGGTGCAGCAGAAATTTTGAAGGGAGCTTTGGTAGGTATTTTCAATGGTATGTTAGAAACCACTGAGACGTCTTCTATCCTCATCCCTTTTGAAAAAACTTCGCACAAATTGTCTATAGAAGGGAGCTTCTCAAACATAATGATACGACGGTCCATTTTCATTTTTGAATTCCTCCTTTCAAATTCTCACACCCATTGGGTAGGTGTGCATAATAAAAACAATCAGGGTCACAACCTGGGAATAAACCAGCTCGTATTAGCTTTCTTTTGACTTCAAGGAGCGGAGTTGACAATTCTCTCACATCATGGATATAAACAGTATCTATGATAGCATTAACAGTCTTGTCGTGCTTTGGCATAGGCGCAGTGATGACATTTGGAGTCTCTGGAGGATCGAGTTCAATTTCCCCAGCATCTATCATGTCTTGGATTTTATTTTTTAGGGCCCAACAGTGATCTGCGTCATGTCCTGGACAGTTAGAATGGTATGCACATGTTGCATCGGGGCGATAACTCGGAGAGGAAGTGTTGACATTCTTCGGAGGGTCTTTCAATGTGATCAGATTTGCTTTTAACAAGTGCTGCAATGCTTGAGAGATTGGCATATTGATTCTGGTGAAGTTTCTTCTTGGTGCATCTGGTCGATGCGTATACTTTGGCGGTTGATCTTTTTGAGGTGCAGATGCAGAGATCAGAACAGCCCCTACAGATTGGTGATGCTCACTTTTGCGGCTTTTCGGACTGTGCATTGTATTGACTTCATTTCTCCCACTGATGGGCCTTTTTGTAGTACCAGAGGAGGAGCCTACTTGAATTTTTCCACTTTGAATGCCGCTTTCGACACGCTCTCTAGTTAATATCAGGTCAGTGAAACTTGACGACGAGCTTCCCAGTAAATGACTGTAGAAAGGGCCAGTTAAAGTGCCCATGAACATGTCAACCAGCTCGCGATCAGATAAGGGTGGTTGAACCCTTCCAGCTAGATCTCTCCACTTTTGTGCATACTCTTTGAAAATTTCTTTTGGTGCCATAGTCATGCCTCGTAGTTGAGTACGGGTTGGTGCAAGGTCAGCGTTGTATTGATACTGTTTATAGAAAGGAGCAGCCAAATCTTCCCAGGTGTGAACTTTTGCACTCTCAAGTTGGTAGTACCACTCGAGTTGTGTACCCGACAGACTTTCCTGGAAGAAATGAATCAACAATTTGTTATCTGCTGTATGATGTAGTATCTTCCTCACATAGGACCTTAGATGCAGTTTTGGGCAAGAGACTCCATCATACTTTGCAAAGACATGAACTTTGAACTTTGGAGGGATAACAATATCTGAGACGAGTCCAAGATCGTTGAAGTCTAAACCAGGTATTTTCTGTATCTCCATAGCTTTCATGCGTTCTTCCAACTGCTGGTATTTGCTATCACCCTATTCGTCTTCGGAATGATAATCTTCTTCGTTTGAAGAGAGGGAGTGTTTGGCAGAACCCTGGTTGCTGTGGTTGTCTTCTTGATCACCTTCACCGACTATTTCAGGGATTGGCGCTTTTTTGGACCTCCTGACAGGGATTTTGACTTTCCTTGCGAGGTGGCTTAAACCTTTAGATCCCTTGGGATTCTTTTTCTTCTTAGTCATCAGGGCTTTCAGTTCTTGTTGCCCCTTTGCTAGTTCCAGAATTGCTATATGAACTTGGGCGTTCTGTGCTTCGAGATTCTTGATGCTTGTTTCAGAATCCATCCCTTCTAACTGAAATAAACAGCAAGGAGATGAGAGACCCGTCATGTGAACCTGTTATGCAATGTTTATGAATGAAATGTATATGCAATGTTTTCAAGGATCTTAGAATTTAAATTTGTTTAAACAAAAGAGAAACAAACATTTATTAATCAAACAATTTATTTCTTTTTTTTTCTTTTCTCCTTTTTTTCTTTCTTTTTTTTCTTTCTTTGCCTCTTTTTGGGCTTACAAAATAAAATAAAGATAATAAAGGATTTCTCAAGCCTCCCATGGACGCTTTCTCTTTGCACCCAAGAACGTGTTGATCTGCTGTTCTTCATGGAGTTGTCTGGTGAGCTCCAACACTTTTCGTTCATAGTCTTGACAGTGTGCTTTGAAGGTGTCTCTTTCTCCCTTTAGTTGAACCCAAGATTTCTGCAGCTCTTCTAGGTCAGTTGGCATGTCTGGATGTAGAATAACTCGAGGTTCGTCCCCTTCGACTTCTGGCTCAATAGTCACAGGTAGAATAGCGGGATATGGCATGATGAACTTCTGAGCACGAGCACGCACCCATTTGAGGTAAGGCTCCATGGGAATAGAGTTCCATTGTCCTAAAGTCTTGCTTTCTACTTTGTAGACACTGCCCCACGCATGTAAAAACGTTCATCGATATCTTTGGGAACCATCTTCGTAGTCGAACACAATGCCACGGATAATCATGTCATGAGGACCGTTTCTTCGTGCGTATCCAAATTGGCGCAAAGCTAAAGAGGGGTTGTAAGTGATGCCTCCCCTGATGCCAAGGAGTGGCACATTAGGGTACTCCCCGCAATGGTCAATGAGAGTGATGTCTCTTTGAAAGAAGTTGTTCCACCGGATATCTGAATGAGACAAAGACATAATCCTGCGAGACCATTGCATCCTTTGTTCGTTTCTCAACACTGATCGGGGAAGGTGTAATGTAAACCATCTAGCCAGTAGTGGTACACAACACATAAGAGTTCCTCGTTTCTTCATAGTACGAGTGTGTAAAGAATGTAGAATGTCTTCCAGCAAAGTAGGTACCGGATTGCGGGTTAAGAAAATGTTGATAACGTGTACACCTATGAATTGGTCGGGATTAGGGAATAAAACCAACCCATAAATCAAAAGGGCCACAATTTCTTCAAAAGCCTGGTAACTTTTATCTTTTAATAGTGATCGAGCCTTTCCCATTAAGAACTTAGCAAGCAAACCCTTGACTCCACTCTTTGTTTCTGAGTTAGACTCGATTTCTGACTTTCGTAAATGTAAGGCAGCAGCAATTATTTCAGGTTTTGGAATCTTTTCTAAACCAGTGAAAGGTAATTGATCTCGAACAGGTAACCCAATTAGTTCAGAGAACTCTTCCAAAGTGGGTACTAGCTGGTAATCAGGAAATGTAAAACAATGATGTTCGGGATCAAAGAATTGGAACAGGACCCGTATCATGTCTTCTTCAAATTTTGACGTAACCAAATGGAGTAGGTGACCGTGCTTTTCAGTGAATTGAGCATTTCTGGGAAATTCTGATATTAAGTCCTTAAGTTCAGATGGTACTGTTGAGATGTTGATCCGGATATAATCTCTGGTAGCGGGAGCCATTACCTGCAACAACAGAACAAAGTAAACTCTTCGATCCTTGAAATGATTAGTGAGAAAATGATATGTTTATGATGCTTATGATGTCATGATGTCAAACATGTGGCACACACAAACAAATCACACAATAGCCTTAGGTTTAAAGGCTTGCACGAGGTTTATATGTGATACCCTCCCCACTGAAGTTGAGTTGGTTTAAACCGGTCTTAAAATAGTATTCGGGTTCTATGATCCTTGGTGACAACATCTCAATACGGCACTCGGACGGGCGATCAAAACATCCCTCGAGGATAACCAACTTTGATCAACTTCAAAGCCAGTCACTTAATAGGCCACAAGTCAAGTTCAACTAAAGGTTCTAAGACAAATTAGTGTTTAATGACATTTCGGAAGCCTAACATACTCCTTGATTGTTTTCAAGGGATATCAGTACAGACCAAAGTGTCGCACTAACGGTGACTACCAGATCAACCATATCGGTACATGCCGTACAGTTTCATTGGTCTATTGTCACATACTTAAGGTATCTCGAGATTCGGGTTAGAATCTTTCACACAAGTAAATACCCAAACAAACCTTTGAAAAATAGAACAATCAAGACAAGCAATTGAAAACATCGAAGTGATCTAAACTCTAAGGTAACCCCTTTTGAAAACATTTTGTTTTTGAAATCCCCAGCAGAGTCGCCAGTTCTATCGTCCTCGGTTTTTTCTCGTGAGATACGAACTGACTCTTCTTTTTATTTTTTAGTTGTAAAAATCAGAGAGTCGCCACCAACTTTTATTTTATCCAATTAAGGAAAGGTTTATAAAAGAAACAGAAAAGACCTTTAAGAGATTTTGGGTTCGGGGGTAGGTTATACAAAGGGAAGGTATTAGCACCCCTTTGTATCCATGGTTATCCATGGGCTCTTAATTGCTTAGCTCACTTGTTTGAATCATTTGTCTTGCTTTGAAATGCTTGTATGTGGTTTTAAAATACCTTTGTAAATTAACTTTGTAATGATCCTTGTGCGGATGTATACAAAGTGTTTTATCTTTCGAAAGATGTTTTGAAAAAAGATCTTTAACTTCGTAATGATCCTTGTTTGGATATATACAAAATGTTGTCTTTTTTGAAAGTTTTGTTTTGAAAAACACAGTGATATGTGAAACATTTGTTGTTTTGATTTGAGCAAGCAATTAGGAGATCTACCCTAAATTTATAAGGTCCTTTCCTATTTTCTTTTAGAAAATTTTCTTTGACTGGATACAGAAAGAAATTATTTGAATTGTATTTGAAACCGTAGAATTGATTTTGAAAAGAGTAACAGAGGGATTACCCTAAGAGGTGCAAGTGTGATCGTGTTCTGATTTTCAGACATTTTTGTCTTTGAAATTAGTGATCTAACGCTTCAGTTATTATCTTTGACATACACGCAGTTTTATATGTAAAGAATTTAAAGTGCGAGAATGTAAAATGCGGAAAATAAATCTACGCTATTACATCGATTGTGCGAGAAATGTAAACTACGCTATTTACATGATTTTGACAACCTATACACTTATCTATGAATTTAAATTGCAATAAGATAAAAGGAGAATATTTTTTGGATTTTTGGATGGTTGATTTTAATTAGAATTAATGCATAATTAATTTAATTAAATGAGAAAAAGGTAGAAATAAAATTTAAACCTAAAAATTAAGTCTAAAATATGTTCATATTGCTTGTTAATTAATTTTAAAATAAAACTAATTTTTTTGGATTTTTGAAGTTGTTTTGGAAATTTATTAAGCTAATTAACATATAATTATACAAATAATTATTACTTAAAGAGAAAAATATTCTAAATATGTACAAAATTAGTCTATAATATATAAACTTGATTAAATAAAAAGAAAATATTTTTATTTTTATTTTTTGATAGGTTAGAAATAATTAAAAGATAAATATATAAATATTATCTAATTAATTAAACAAAATATTTTAATTATAAAGAAAATTAAAATATTTTTATATCAAAAAATAATATATTATTTTATAAACCTAAAAATATTTTTATTATATTTTTTTGATTTTTAAAACTATTTTTAAACAATTTTAGAAGTTATATTAAAAAAGGAATTAAAACTATTAAAGAAAAGATCCTATGTGGTGACTTATGATGGACTATGGTGTGGTTGCGTGTTTATGAGCGTTAGATGGAAAGTTGAGAGAATCCAAGGGTTGTGGGATGAGGTTACATCATAGTCACATGGAAATCAAAGCATGCAATCATTCAGACATTCAAAGTCCAAGCTGGGACCCACACGTCATGCATGGGCGAATGAGAAAGAGGGAAGCTGCCACGCGTGCTGGTCAAAGTTTCAAAGCTAGTATTCATCATCTTCTTCCTTTTACCTGCGGAATTAGCTGCAGACTTACCTGCGGAATTTCCTGCGGATTTTTCTTCAGATTTCCATGCTTTTGAAAACCTACAAAAACAGCCATGAACCAAAACAAGGGGCACCCAGGTCGACTTAAAATGACCTCCTGAACACGATGGTGTCGTTAGTTTTGGCTAAAAACGCATGGAACATGGTATTCGAAAGTTCACATACTTGAAAACTCAATAATGGTACATGAAAATTCTTACGTGGAAACTTGCATGTAAGTGTTTAAACCTGTCCCAAACCATCTTGGTAATTTGTTAGAAGTGTTAGTTTGCATTAAAACATGTTTAATTATGAGATACGAAAGTTAAAGAAAGTGCATGAATATGTTACTTTCGAAGCATGAGTTCTATGAGCATATAATCATGAGTAATGATCCCAACTTACTATATTAGGTCCCAGGAGATGATTAGAATGATTAGTTTGTATTGATAATGGTTGGAAGATAGAAAACGAAAATTACAAAGCTTTGAGATTTTTTTTGAGAATTTTGTGAGTTTCTTGGCTATTCCTTTGATAGATCTTTTTGTGCGTGTGTTTACTGAAGTATTCTAGTCCATTTATAGGCCATGGAAGTGCTGCAAACTTAAGCTATCAAGCATTGATTGCTTTTGAACTTTTGAATTTTTAAATAATAAAAACTTTGAATTTCTTGGCCATGGCTTGATTTTCTTCATCCCTCTTGCTCTAGGCCTGCCATGTACTTCTATGCTGCAGAGTTTGGATCAATTTTGATGGCTTTTGCTTAAGAAAAAAGCATTGTATCATTATCTTACACCATTTCTTTTTTAATTTAATTTTAAATGTAATAAAATTAAACTAAAAAAGAAATAAAAATGTTATGGGCCTTAGGTTGGTCGTGGGAGGCCCTTAGCATCATTAGAATCATGTTTGGATCATGAAAACTTGGCCTCTTTTGGAAAAAAAAACATTTTTGATAAATGTTGGTTTCATGCATTTTCCCAAAAAAATAGCCAACTTCAACAAGGCATATCTCCCTCAATTTTGATCATATGAAGGAGTTCTTGTACTTTTTAGAAACCTCAAGATGTCCTCTACAAGCTACTTTGGAAACTTTTTTTCATTTGGAGAAGTTATCTTGATGTTATAGCCTTTGACAAAAAACCACTTTTTGTTGACTTTGAAAATGACCTGTAATGTCTGAGCTCATATTTTCCAAATGGTGAATCCAATGACCATGGGATAAATTGCATTTGAAAGATAATTTAATTTCCTTCAAAACAAGCATTTTTTGGAATTTTTTAAATGAACGAGGAGAGAGTTATGGCCGGTCAAAGTTCAGTTGACTTTTTAGGAGAAAACCCTAATTTTGAAACTCAGGGTTTTGTTGATTTCTGATCTTTTCTTGATGAATTATGACCAACCATTGATCAAATGATGAATATTTTGACAAAATATGGATGTTGACAAAAAATTTCATTTTTGACTGTCTGTTGACTTTTCGGTCAAACTGGTCGTCTGTTGACTGTTTGAGCTACTGACTGTGCGTCTGAGTGAATTGAAGTTTGAAAATTTGTCTAGTGGTACTTTGAGACATATGGAGGTCCATGAAATCCATTTGAGGTCTCAAAAAACTTGTTCTCCTGAAAAAAACAAAAACCCTGGTTAGGGATTGTTTGTGTATGAGACAATTAAGCGTATCTGATTTTTGTGCAGTGTTGAGTCTCTGCTGATCATGTGATTATCAGAAGACTTCTAGAACAAAAATCTTGGAATTTTGAAATGCAAAAGATTGATTTGAATGATGATACAAAACACGGAGAATCATGCTGTCAGCGGGTTTGACTGTCAACTGGCTGTCCGGGCATTAACGTAACAGTTAAAGTGAAAACTTAACAGTTAAAGTTAATTTTTTTCCTTTTTTTGTTTTTGTTGTGTTAATGGTGAAAATTTATTTACATGAGTTGTTAGAAAAACACAAACATAATAAATAAATAAAATATACTGTACGCGAACGAAATTACCGATAATAACCTTGAAAAAATTCAATGCACAGAAAATATAAATATTTAACTAGCAAAAACACACATAATATTATCTTGATAATTAAACGATAGTACGACAGATAGTACGATATTTAATACTGACAATACAAATATTACACAATAAAATGAACAGTACGACAAATAAAATAAACGGTACATTATTTGAAAGCGAAAGATACGACAAACTTTAAAAATGACGATTAAAAACCCATGCTATAAATAACAACATATAGATGAACGGGAGTGTAAGCAACCCAGGTCCGCATTTTTCAGGACTATGCAGACAGAAAAAGGACATGATCACCACCAAAATAATGATGACCATAAGAAAACACGTATCCATCCATTTTGCCATTTTTGCCGGGGAAGAAGAGAAAATAATTATGAGGTAGAAGTTTGAGAAATGAGTTGAAATTTGAGGTGAGAATTTATGGAAAAAATGAGAGGTATTTATAGAGTGAAAAGAAGGATAGAGACGTTGGGGAATGAAGTGATTCCGTACAAAAAAGGAAAATTTGAGTGGTAGTAAGATTTGAAAGAAAGTGTATGGTAGGGTTTGAAAAGAGAGATGTATGGAATAAAGTTAGGATTTGATTTGAAAGAAAGAGATTTGAAAAGAAAGGAAAAGATTTGAAAACAATAGTATAGTACAAAAATTAGTGGGAAACAAAAACTAATAATAATTTACTTGTTACCAGTACAGTCTGAATCCCCGGACTCTGCGCCTGCAAAATTTAATTCTGTACCAATTGCGTCATTACTATTTATCTGCAAATAAATCTCAAATAAATAGCGTGTGTGAAGTGATAAACAGTACTTGGCGTTTGTGTAAGAATAAATTCAACAGCGAACCAAAATACCGTATAAGAAATATTCTAAAAACCGAGTATTCATAAAATCAGGATATTTATGAAATAAAATCCAAGATTATATGAAACTCCCAATTTTTAGACAGAATTCTGTTGCCTTCTTTCTGAAAAAGATGCGGGCAAATTTTGGGGTATAACAAAGACCTTTCATGAAAACAGCAAAAATGAAAATTGAAGTTGATGATGGAACCATGTCCATGGAGTTTGGTGACATTGTCGCAAAATTCAACATTTTTGATGCCATGAAACATCCATTGGAGGAGCATTCTGTTTTTCATATTGAGTTGATATCGGGATTGGTTGATGACACTTGTTCTGAACTTTTTTCCATTAATTTTCCGCATCTTTCTAGATTTGATGATGTTTACTCGTGTTCTGACTGTACTGACACTAACATGTATGTTGTATGTGCTGAGATAATGCTGCTTTGCAGGTTGATATGTTTCCTACAAGTGAAGTTCTTACCGATGAAGCTGTTTATGCAGCTGATGCTCTCGACATGTCTGCTGCCCCAAACGCCCCATCCATCGAGCAGCCCCCGTGCTTAGAGCTGAAACAAATCCCGGATAATCTGAAATACACTTATTTAAAGAGTGATGAAAAACTTTCTGTCATTATTTCTTCTAACCTTGATTCCGATCAGGAAAATAAACTTTTTCAGGTTTTGGAGAAGCACAAGAAGGCAATTGGTTAGACGTTAGCTGACATTCCTGGTATCAATCCTTCCATGTGTAGGCACATGATTTTACTTGAGGATGGTGCGAAAACAGTAAGGCAGGCCCAAAGGAGGCTTAATCCTTTGATTCTTGATGTTGTGAAAAAAGAGGTAACTAAACTCTTGCAAGCAGGTATCATTTATCCTATCTTTGACAGTAAATGGGTAAGCTCAGTGCAGGTTGTACATAAGAAATCTGGTCTCACAGTGGTGAGAAATGAAAAGAATGAACTTGTTCCCACTAGAGTTCAGAATACCTGGAGAGTTTGTATTCATTACAGGAGGTTGAACCAAGCTACTAGAAAGGATCACTTTCCTTTGTCATACATTGACCAGATGCTTGAACGGCTAGATGGTAAATCACATTA
Organism: Vicia villosa; assembly: GCF_029867415.1. Lineage (NCBI taxonomy): Eukaryota > Viridiplantae > Streptophyta > Magnoliopsida > Fabales > Fabaceae > Vicia > Vicia villosa. The sequence continues at coordinate 161,302 of NW_026705545.1, read as the reverse complement.
TTGTTTTCTTGATGGTTTTTCAGGTTACTTTTAGATTCATATTGCACCTGAAGATCAAGAAAAGACCACTTTCACGTGCCCATTCAGTACATTTTTTAACAGGAGGATGCCTTTTGGTCTTTGCACTGCTTTTGGCACTTTCCAACAATGCATGATTAGTATTTTGTCTAAATTTATTGAAAATTGCATGGAAGTGTTTATGGATGAATTTACTGTTTATGGATCCTCTTTTGATGCATGCTTGAATAGTTTGAATTTGGTTTTAGAGATATGCATCGAAACTGACCTTGTTTTAAATTATGAAAAATGCCATTTTATGGTTGAGCAAGGAATTGTTCTTGGTCACATAATTTCTGAAAAAGGAATTTTTGTTGACCATGCTAAGATTGATGTCATTTCTACACTTCCTTACCCCTCTTGCGTTCACGAGATTCGTTCTTTTCTTTGTCATGCAGGTTTTTACAGGCGCTTCATTAAGGATTTCAACAAGATAGCTCTTCCGCTGTCAAACTTGTTGAAGAATGATGTTACTTTCAACTTCGATGACAAATGCAAACAAGCGTTTGACTTCTTGAAGAAAGCATTGACCTCCGCACCCATCATCCAGCCCCCTCACTGGACCATCCCTTTTGAGATTATGTGTGATGCTTCTAATTATGCTGTTGGGGCTGTCCTTGCACAAAGAGTTGACAAGGCTGCCCATGTTATTTATTATGATTCTAGGACTTTAGATTCTGCACAGTCAAATTACACCACCACAGAAAAAGAACTTCTAGCTATTTTTTTTGCTCTTGATAAATTCAGATCATATTTTCTAGGTTTCAAGGTTATTGTTTTTACTGACCATGCACCTTAAAAGTACTTGTTGAAGAATCCGAAAGCAAATGTGGAGCTGAGAACTTAGTGGCTGATCACTTGAGCAGAGTAGAGAGACATGAATATCCTTTCCCCATCCACCATGACTTTCCTGATGAGCAGCTTCTACTTATGCATGGTATTACTCCTTGGTTTGCTGATATTGTTAATTATCTTGTTGCTGGTGTTTTTCTTACACGTGCATCCAAGACACAAATTCACAAACTCAAGATTGATGCCAAATATTATGTTTGGGATGATCCATATCTTTGGAAGTTTGGTAGTGATCAGGTAATAAGAAGATGTGTTCCCGACAATGAGATTGCATCCATTTTGAATTTTTCTCATGCATCTCAAGTCGGCGGACATTTTGGTCCTCAAAGGACTGCGAGAAAAGTCCTAGACTCAGGCTTCTACTGACCCACTGTTTTTAAGGATGCCTATGAGACTTACCGCACTTGTAAATAGTGCCAGATAGCAGGCACAAACATCACTCGCAAGAGTGAAATGCCTCAGTAGCCTATGCTTTTCTGTGAGGTGTTTGATGTATGGGGAATCGACTTCATGGGTCCCTTTCCTGTATCATTTGGTTTCCTTTACATCTTGCTTGCTATTGATTATGTTTCAAAGTGGGTGGAAGCTATCCTCACTAGGACTAATGATTCTCGATTTGTTATAGACTTTGTTAGGCCTAATATCTTTTGCAGGTTTGGAATACCGCGAGCTATCATAAGTGACCAAGGCACTCATTTCTGTAACCGCACCATGGAAGCTTTACTCTGGAAGTATGGAGTTGTGCACATAATATCTACTGCATATCACCCACAGACTAATGGGCAAGTTGAGATCTCAAACAGGGAGATCAAACAGATTTTAGAGAAAATGGTGCAGCCGAACAGGAAGGACCGGAGCCTTCGTCTAGAAGACGCACTCTGGGCTCAAAGAACATCCTTCAAGACACCCATTGGGATGTCTCCTTATCAACTTGTTTTTGGTAAGGCATGTCATCTTCCTGTAGAGATAGAACACCGTGCTTATTGAACGGTAAAAAGTTGTAATTTGGAGATGCAACAAGCAGGTATGGAAAGAAAACTCCAATAACAACAGCTTGAAGAGCTTAGGCTAGAAGCTTATGAAATCTCTAGGATTTATAAAGAGAAAACTAAGCACTTCCATGATAAGATGATTTCTAGTAAGGAATTCTCTTTAGGCCAACAAGTTTTACTGTTTAATTCCCGCCTTAAGCTTATGGCTGGGAAACTTCGAGCCAAATGGATTGGCCCCTTTGTTGTTACTAACGTTTTCCCTCATGGTGCAGTAGAAATTAAAAGTGCAGGTACTGAAAAAGTCTTCAAGGTCAATGGGCAGCGCCTAAAGCTATTTCATGAAAGTTCAGCACATGACGATGCAAGCACCGAGGAGCTTTCTTTGGAAGCTCCCAACTACATTGCAACTTGATCAGGGATTTCTTATCCTTTCTCTCAACATTAATAATTGTGTCCTTTCACTGAGGACAATGCTTGTTTTAAGTGTGGGGGAGGGAATTCCCTATTTGTTTTTGTTTTCCTTTTGTTTTTGTTTGTTTATCCTCTTGAAAAAAAATTAATAAATAAATAGAATTTGCATGATTTCTTGTTGGTTATTTTGCTACAAGTATGAGTATCCTCTCTATTCCTTGTCGAAAGACTTGTGGTGTGATGTGATTGATTTTTTTTTATGCATTCTTAATGATATGTCTGACTAAACTCTAAATTGTGCATCACCAGTGATAGATCACTAACCCTTGTGAGACTTTGAGCCTTATAATGTTTATTTCTTTCTTGTGTGATTTCACTCATAATTGTTAGTCTCTAGAACTTGAATTGACTCTTGTTGAAGCTGTTTGTTTACTTGTGCATACTGACGTGATAAAGGCAATTTTTGTTTATTTTTGTTTTTTTAGCTAGTTAGCCAGAAAGCCAACCTTAACAATATAATCCCTTTGTTTGGAAACCCTTTGAGCCTAATATCCTTTTTGTTTTTAAAACTCATTAGAAGCCAAAAAGTGAAAAACAATGTTATCATCCTATTCAGAGGGTTGAAAGAGTCTTGTATGAAGTTGTGTGGGGTTGAACATTATGTTTATGTGTTTATGTTGTTGGCAGAAAAAAAAAAGGGTATAAAAAATGAAAAAAATAGAAAAAAAATGAAAAAATGGCAAATAGAGAAGTATGTAAATACCATATTCCTTCTGGAAAAAAAGAGAGATAAAAAGAGAAAAAAAGAAAAAGCAATTGTCATAGAGTTGTTGTTGAAGTGGATGAATCTTTTGTAATTCAACTCCCGCAGTTTCAAGCTTATGGTAGTAATAATTTTCATGTTGTACTTTGAGTGTAAACAGTAACCTGAACACTTGAGAGTTGACTGGAAACAGTTTATCTTGTGAGGATCTTAATACTGTTGATGTACTTTTTGGTAATATGTTTTTCATACTTATTTTGAATGTCATAATTGAATTACTCACTAATGTCATTTTCTTGAAGCTTGGACTTAGAAGTTTGTTTTCACCTTGTATCCTGATAACCTTTGAGTTTGCATGCTCTATTCGTTTTTAAGTTCTTTTGTTTTGAATTTTTAATTTTGCTCGGAGTGCAAAAGTTCAAGTGTGGGGGAATTTGATTAGTGCATCTTGATGCACATTCTCTTATATTTTTACTTAGGCATTTCTTTACTTTATTTTTGTTATTCTTATGTTTTATTATGTTTTTATATTTTACTTTATTTTTGCCTTTAATTGATTTTCGTACTTAATTTTCAATTTTAGCAGCTTTCATGGAAACAATCATAACTAGAGTTCCAGGAATCCGATTGAGGCGTTCTAATAATCACCGGAAAGCTAAGAGAGAGAGATTTTTCATGTTGGAGTCAAAGTCAGATTCAGAGCGCATATTTTCCAGATTTTCGTTTTAAGCTGCAGCCTTAGTTTATTTTAATTCTAGGTCATTAGTTTTGGGCTTGGGTTATACATCTGACCCAGTTGGATTGTAATTCGAATTGTGTTGTTTTGACCTAGACCCTAGCAGCCGAATTGGGATACTTCACACTATTCTCGAAACAATTTAGAAGCTTGTACGAATGGCTATGGAGAACTAATCGCTTTTGGTTAATCTTCCGTATTCAGGTTCCAAAACTATGATATTAATATAACTTTGCATTATAATTCCAATTCCTTCAATTATACTTTATGTTTATCATTTTCTTAATCTAATTATTCGTAGAGTAGATTGTTTGGTTCAATTGATTTATGGTTCCCAATTTTTACGTGCCTTTTATCGTATGCTTAATCGTTAATCCGCCTTTTGCTTAACCGAATGCTTAATTCGGCAAACGGGAAATATAATTCTTATAAAATTGTTGCGCTTGCCAATTGATTTTGTGATCAAATAGGAATGGAATCCGCTTAGGGTAGTGAAATTATAATAATCGATAATTGGTAGGAATCGAAGCGGTAGATTGACTTATTCTATAATCACTTATTTTATAATCACTTATACTACGTTTTAGCTTATTTGAATCCTAAACCAACCCCCCCAAATCGATTTTGATTAGTTGATGATAAACAAGAATCTTTGAGAACGATATTCGAGTCACCGTTACCGTTACTATAGTTTTGAAAATTACTTGATTTTATCCGTGCGCGACAGCGGATCATATGCAGTTTAGTACTCTAAAGAAATCACAAAGATTCTCGGGAAGGCAAACTGGAGGCGAACTGAGAAGGCCCTTATGGCGTCCGATCAAAGACGGGAAATGGGGTTGAAAAGCTGAAAAGAACTTGCTCGACCATGGAACACTGAAAAGCTAAAGCAATATTACAGCTAAGACCGAACATGCCACCCCTCCCCGACGAGGAGGCGATCAAGGTCATAGGTGCATCCAAGGTACAAGCAGAGCACCTCGTGGTGAAAAAAAGAGACAAGAGTCCTCTCTTTTGACGAGCTAACACTTGATCCTTCAGGGGACACTCAAAACGAGCTCCCCGTCGAAAACGTACCACGATGGTAGAACACCCTGATCGCGGTAGGGACAGTTCATGCCATGAAATTCGGGGCCCATATCAACGGAGCTTAAGATTCACCCCATTCCAGGCACTAGGCCCCAACAAATCGATCAATTTCTCGACACTTGACGACCACCTAATACCGAGCAAAAAACCCCTGTCCTAAAAATACTAAGCAAAACATACATATATAGAATAAATCATGCACGCGAAAAGGAGCAGAAACTTAATAAAATAAAAGGGCCCAAGGCCCAAATATTGTGCCCGTCACTGGACCATTACAGCACGGTCAGTAATATTTGTTACATCATAAAATGGGGGGCATACCCCCCACCAAAAAGAGACTCAAAAACTTGGCACGCAAGCCAGAATCTTAACAACCAAATCAGGGAAAGGTCAAGATCAAGCAATCCCCTACATGGGCCCACTCCGGTCTTCTATGACGCTAAACTCCCCCTCTCCGCTGCCGTCCCCAAAGTCGGGAGCCACTATCCGCCCTTCCTCCACCCGACGAAGAGGCCTAGTTCCCTCGGTCGCTAACTCGACCCCCGGATTCACAATCTTTAGCTGGGCTATGGTCGAATCATGCGTATCCTTACTGGTTGCCAAATAGTCATCACCAAGCACTCGGATGTAGCCTATCAAATCTGCCTAGGTCAGGATAGCTTTCTCCTCGTCTGTCTCATCTTCAGCAGGAGCAAGAGATTGATGAAAAGCAGCCTCCTTAAAAGCAGTAGCCTGCGTGACCCTGTACAAAGTGCCGATTAGCAGAGCATGACGGTAGCCCAGGTCCTACAGGGCAGCATCCTTTTCGATTATGGCTTGAGCATTAGCCGCTAGCTAGTCATTTTTCTTGGTCAGCTCTTCATCCTTAGCAAATAGTTTCTTCCGATGATCTTGCTCTAAAGAGACCAGCTTTCCCTTGTAGTCATCAACGATCCTATTCAGCGTATCGATGAAGTGAGGGGTAGCATCAGAGTACATGACGACCATCTCAATGATACACATCACAGCAGCAGCATCCTGGGCCAAGATCCTCCTCTTAAGTGCCATTTCCATCCCTTCTATATAAAGCGATTCAGCCCAATGTTCGGAGAGGGACGACCCACTTTCAAAGAAATTTCGCTTTAGAAAGCAAGAGGGCAACTGGTTTTGGCCGGGAGAGTCATCCTAGATTAAATCCATGTTGTCCACAAACATTATCCAGGGATGCTTCCTTTGTACCAGAACATCCAGGCCATCTAAAGAGTTGGAAGAGAGAGGCCAGACAAGAACGAGCACAGAGGGAGGTTGTTGATCTACCACTAGAAGAGGAGCCCAAGCACCCTTTGGGGAAGAGGAGGAAGTCCCGGAGCCAGTCCCCGTATCAGGATGAACCTCGGACAACCGACTGGGGTTACCCCTCTTTGAAGCCTTCGCCTTTGCAGCAGCGTGTTTCCAAGCACTACCTTTCCTGCTCGCCATTGATCTTACAAAATAAACAAAAAAGAGCTGATCAGCGAGATAGTTAAACGAGTGCATACATAGTAAATTATAAAGCACGAGTTGGTACCAAAGAGAATCATGGCCTCATTGGCAGATTCACAGTCGGACAACTCTTTACAACTTATATACCAGGGCTCTAACTCTGGCTCCCCCTCAGCATCAAACAAAAGCTTCCCCGTCCGGTCCATCTTCTAGATGGGAGAAAAGATCTGCACGAAGTCAGACAATATTTTGTAACTAGCCCGATCATCGACATCCAGATCGGCGACTCTGGTGATAAATTATTTGGTACTATATTTAAAGTGGTCCCACGACCACTAAAACCAGAATCTACGCTTCGACGTCATCCTTGGATCTCCAATGTCGTTCAAAACCAGTTTTCCCTGCTTGTCCAGTAGGGGGACACGGCGGAAGACCGAGTCCATGGCTGCCCTTATTTGGGGTCGGAGAAGATAGTAACTCGTTTTAAAATGCTTGATCGAATCAAAGAAGGCCTTGAAAAGCTTTTTTGCCTGCTTCAGAGAAACCTAGCCAAACCGCCAATGATTTGTCTTCTGCTGGACGTGAGAGCAGTAGAAGAGCAATGACACCGTCGCCCCAATTTGCAGATGCTAGTACGTCAACTCAAAAGCCCGGATGAAGGAAATTGAGTTCGGATGAAGCTGGCTGGGCGTTTCTCCAGATGGTTGAAAATGGAGATTTGGAAGTTTGTGAACGGCACACGAAACCCCATATCTCTAAAGACAATTTTGTGCATTGGGATCAGGTCAGGTGCATTAGTACTATACACCCATTCATCCTCATCATGTACAGAGATGACCCAATCATTCTCGGCTTGTGTGTCACCCACCAATCCATCGACCACATTATGGACATCCGTACAATCTATGGAAAAGAGGGACTCTGAGTCGAACACCTCATTGGTCACCCAATCTTCTATAGAAACCTTCCGCTCGACGGGAGGGGTATCCGAAGAAGACGCTGAGGTTGAGGTAAGCTTAGTGCCATCCATTGGCTCGACCATTATCACCTGAAAAGCAGAGGAAAGAAGTGAATTCGACAATAAATCAAATCCACCCTTCCACTACTAATCAAGTGAAAGGGCATCAGTTGGTCTGAGGAAAGCATCCTCGGGCCATGCCCTTACTCGAAAGAGCAGACCACCAATAGTTCCATCAAAGGAACAGATGAGCATAACGCACGGCGCACTGCCCGACATAAACTTCATGAACACCATATAGAAGCTTGGGTCAAACCTAGATATCGATTGAAGCTCTACCAGAAAATTCATGAAGCTCCATAGGAAAGCTCAGGAAGTTTTTTAAAATAAAGAGCTTCAACCAGAATCTCAGAGGATTCCAACCCATAACATCATTCGAAGCGGCGTAGTCCACCTACACACTCATCAGAGACACTGAAGAAGCTTGCTTCACCACCATGAACCACCAACACCTCAACGGAGACGCCTAGAAGTCATTCTAAAACTACCCTAACCACATGCAATTCTAAGAAAGAAAACTCTGAAAACATTACAAAGATAGAGACGATCAAAGATCAAACTTACTTGGAATGGTGGAAGAAGACTGGTACGTTTGGTGTCATACCCCAAAATTTACCCTATTTTTTTTATTTAGTAACCTTATCTAAAAAAATTATTTTTTATAAAGAGTGAATACAAAATGGGGTGTATTACCTCTTGTTGAAAATCATCTAAGTCCAATAGGGCCATTAGAATTAATAGCATGATTTATTTAAGTTATATATATATATATATATATATATATATATATATATATATATATATATATATATATATATATATATATATATATATATATATATATATATATATATATATATATATATATATATGTGTGTGTGTGTGTGTTTTTTTTTTAATCAATATTTAATTTTATAAAAAATTCTTATATATTTGTTAATCATAATTATGGGCTTAAAGAGTATAACTTATATTACTAACTAAGATTTTTTTGAAGTTTTTCGTTAATTAAAGAAAACATGTATAGTTAATAGTTAGTTTTATTAAATTTTTCTTTATATATTATCATAGATTAATAATTAATATTATTATAAAAATTATTAACATTAGTATTGATGTTATTTTCTATTTGGTTTAGTTTACAAGTGGATTGTTTATTCATATTAGTCACTAATATAATTGGGTAGTTATTAGCGATTAAGTTAATTAATTTTAATTAATTAATTAAAATGATGTTGACTTAGTCAATGAATTAACTAGGGTTTTTTGTGGTACCCTGTTCACCTTCTCCTACCTCTAGCGGCACCGCCCCCTACAACTCACAAACCCTAATTTTGTATCAAGCCCAAGTCCAAAACGAATCCAAATAGGCAGAAATCGGAAATAAAGATCAAATCTTTTTATTAATTCGTGAATTATACACACAAAAGGGTCCAGGTACAGAATCAATCACAACCAAATAAAACCCTAATTTAACTTACAAAATCAAATCAAATCTAAAACTTAAAACTAAATTGAATCAACAATTGAATCAGAATTAAAACCTAATGATCAAATCTCCTAATTGAATCTTAACCTAAGACTATAAATCGTAAAACCTAAATATAATAAGAAAAAAATAAAAAAGGAGGAAGAGATCGGAGAGCTAGCCGCGCCGTCACCTGCAAACAAAGAGAAGAGGATTAATTTGGAGCTTACACGGTCCAGAAATTCAAGACAAAAGGTAACCAAATCAATCACTTAGCTTAAATTCTTGCTTGCATGCGTATATGTTGTGTTTTCGTTGGATCTGGGCTTGATTTGGGGATTATGGTTCATAAACCAATAAGGTTAGGGTTAGGGTTCTTGTGTTCCTTTGATTTTCTGGGTTTATTGTTGAAGGTTGGGGGCGGAGAAGATGAAGATCGTGAGGATCTTCATCTGGGTTTCGGTTTCTGGGTTGGGGGTTTGCATATTCCGATGAATATTCATCGGAAAACTGGGTTTCACGGTGGTCAAGGGGGTGGTCTACGGCGGCGAGGGGCGTGTGTCTGGGTGTTTGAAGGTGGAAAGGGAGAACAAAGAAAGAGAGAAGGGGGATTGTTAGAGAGAGAAAAATATGAGAAATGAGATGATTTTTAGTGAGATCAAAAGATATCTCCTCTTGCGCCGTTGGATGGGTGCCATGTGGCCTCTTGATGGCCACACGGATGGCACGCGATCATGATTCGTTGTGTACCCTTACCACGCTCCTTCGCCCAGATCACATGCAAGCCATTGGATCTGAATCAACGATCACAAATCTTGCAATTCCATCACAACACCATACACACACACACTCAACCAAACGGATCCCATGTATATCTGGGCCCAGCCTAGTGACTATTTACTCCCTCCTAATTCACTAATTGATATAAATCTACACCCCCTGCGTTTTTTTGGAGAATTAATTGTTTTTTTAATAATATGATTAGTTTTAATTAATTGTTATTTGGTTCGATTTTGTTCAATAGTCGCGCTGATTAATAATACTTCTTTTGGTTAAAAATATTCAAATTAATACCTTAATTTAATATAATTTTATATGCACAATTAAGGTTTAACTCGTTAATCATTTTAATCGAATCAATCGATTACGATGATTAGCGACAAAATTAATTTTTGTCAAACTAATTTAGGTTTAGGGTCAATTTATTAATCGTTTTGATCGAATTAATCGATTGCGATGATTAATAGTAAAATTATTTTATTTATATAAATTAAAATAGTCTATTCAAAACAGGTTCAATTTGCTAAGGGTTTTAACCGAATCAATTGGTTATGATAATTAGTAATAAGATTAACTCTTTATTAATTTGTTAATTATGTTGATCAAATCGATTGATCAATGCGATTAAAAAAATTTCAAAACACTAAACAGGGTTGTATGCCACAAAATAAATCATTAGCACTTTCACAAACTACGTTATTACCAAAACTGCGAACTGCGATTTAAAACACACTTCAACATACAAATTACAAAAGGCATACAACCTCAAAAAAACACCAACATACGTCGAACTACGTAGACTCTGATCCTCCCTAAGAAGGTATGCAGGCATTTGATAACCAAGGCGAGTCCCCTTCCCCAAAACTTCAATAGGTTTAAGGTTTACCCTATTAAATTTCTATCATCTTTCTTTACATAGCCACAAACCTTACCTTAATACTCTTAAGCCATAAACCTTTGCCTTAAATACAACCTTAGGAAAGGGTTAAGGGTGCCTAACACAATCCTTTGACCTGATTATAATAACTTACTCAGATATTTAAACTTCATAGGGTTTCCTATTCGCCCTGGTAGAATAGGTGACGCCTCTAAAATCTAAATTTTTAGGGCAGGTTGCTACACTTGGGAAGATGAAGAGTAACGGTGGAACCGGTGGCGGAGGAAGTTAGCAGCAGCGAGAGGATTCAATGGTGGAGAGAGAGAGAGAGTGTGTGTGTGTAAAGGGTCAAATGGAACCCAACTCCATATATCTATAGGCATTTACAACACCACGTGACCTGCACGCTTGAGCTCGGGAAGGGGAAAAGCCATCATTAAACCCTAAAGCCTAGCTATTAGACTAGCTATCATTGCACATTCAATGTTGCACAAAGCTCGAGGCGCACACACATACACACACGCGCTGTTAGACGATGTGACGGATCTAGAAGGGGGGGTTGAATAGATCCTTTGTTTACTCTAATCGATCTTTAAATTTCAATTGAAAAATGCCCCAGACTTTTGAATCGTCTAAGAACTACCTGTTATTAGAAAAACCGGATAAGCTAAACCGTGTAAACGATGAAAATTGAATTAATGCTTTTGATATATCAATGTGCTTACGTGTCCCCCTTTAGTGTTAATTACTTCCAATAGACTGTTTAGAAATAACGACAATACTTTGTGCTTTTGTAATTTTGTCAAACATTTGGTGTGCAAAATTTTACCAACTTTTGACAACACACAAAACACAAATTATGCTGAATGAAAATAAAGTGCGATAAAGAAAAACAATACGTGATTTGTTTAGGCAGTTCCCCTTGTCATCCTTGTGTAGTGTACGTCTGCCCCTAATTCTAAACTTAGAATTAGGATATATGGTATAGAAAGCAAAGTGTTTTACAAGAGAAGAAAAGTTACCAATTTACCAACTACAAATGCAGAAAAATTGAAACAATGTTCTTCTCTTCCCTTGATTCAAGATGAACCAAGTGTGTCACCGATATTTGATAAACCTCTGGTTATAGCTACCTTGTTGAGAACCCAATTCGTTTCTCAAATCCTCTGCTCGACTGATTTAATCCCAAAGATCATGACCCCGATACTTCCTTCTCTATCCTCCGATTGTTGCTACCTTATTGAGCGAACCCATGATTCCTCAATCCCTTAAGCACGGCTGAATATTGATGAAGCGAAGAATTGTCAAAAACCCCCAAATCCTAATGATCTTTGAGGACAAACCCCTAAGATTTTACTCAAGAAAAACTCACAATCTCTTAACTCGAACAAGAACTGAATCTACCGCCGAACGTTATCAACACACGCTCCTCACCTTGATTGACAAAAATTGTTATGTGTAGTTGTCAATGGATGAGCGAGAGGTTGAAGATGATAAGAGCCTTGTGTATATCTTTCACTTTTCTTGTTGTGTCAAAATGAAATAACTAATATACCTTTTATATGTCATCTAAAGCTAAAGCAATTAGGAAATAGCAAAAAATAGCTTTTCACAGCGACAGGTCGACCTGAGCAACTGACAGGGTCGACCTAAGCAAACCCATGGCTGCAACAAAGAAGATTTGACCAGCTAGGCATCGACCTGAACAAACCATGCGTCGACCTAAACATGCTATGAGTTGACCTAAGGGTCGACCTTAGCAAACCCGTGGCCCACTCAAAGGTCCTTGCATCGACCTAAACATGGCCATGCGTCGATGCATGTTGCCCCAACATGAATTCCAGGATGAGTCGACCTGAGGGTCGACCTGAGCAAACCCGTGGCTCTCTCAAAGTTCCATGCGTCGACCTGAACCCTGTGTGGGTCGACCTATACATCACACACAACCAAAAATGCCAATTTTGAGATTCCTCATGCTTCCGTCTTTTATAGTCAATCAGGGTTACTTCCAAACTCGAAGTGCACGTTTTGACATCATTGGAACTATTTCTCCCTCACACACGCCACTTCTCCACCTCCAAATAAGTTGTTCATCTCCCTGTCTGCCGGCTACTACGCCCCATCATTTTCATTCTCCTTGGCTTAATCATTGTCTCCTCGCCAGATCCCCTCGGTGCTTGCGCCCTACGACCTTAAGTCGTCACTTCCACGCCTGGAAGAAACAACTTGGGGGCTCGTATTCTAGACTAGACCAGTTATCCTAATTGGCCCAATCCACCCATGAGTGTGAAGAGGCCCAATAAACGTTGGCCCAATCCATGAAGCAAGTAGAGGGCGAATCTCCCCTTCTACCGGGCATGACTATTCAATGGGAAACCCACAGCCTAGGGTTAACCCGGACCTAATCAATGCTTTCCTATGTTTTGGACCCTAGAATTATGCCCAGGCCCAAAATATTGGATGACCTGGTCCAACATCGAAGAGAACATTATAAATAACCCTCTATACCTATAGGGCAAGGTAATCCCATTTTTTTCCTAAAAACTTCATACTTTCTGTTGTACCTTTGTTTTCTCTCTTATTTTTGCATCGTAGTATCTTGCAGGTACAACCCTTTTTTTCTTCAACCATCACCGAAGATCAAGCCGTCGTTGCAGGCCACCTGTTATGAGTCATCCTGGAAAGATGGTTAGTTGTTTTCCTTCAAATCATTAACTCCTTTTATAAAGGTATGAAATGAGACGTTGGAAGGAAACTTGCACAAGTGATCTTTGTTGAGAAACATTTTTATGAGATACGTTGGAACATGGTCTATTACGATGTTCGTCATCTATGTAATAGCTTTAACCAGAGTGTCTTTCTCATACTAGGTATGTATCAATATATTGGAGCAGACTTAAGATGTCATGTCAACTTTCCTTGAGCCTTGCACTAAGCACTACAATGAATAACACTTTTTGTGATGAAGCTTTCATCTCCAACTTGCTAAAAACCGAGAGAATATGTCCTGGGAGCACAATGTTTTATTTTATTTCAATATGATAAACAATATGTTATGTCGGTGTGTCATACCCCAAAATTTGCCCACCATATTTTCATGCAAGACTCATCCAAGTATCAAAAGCCCAAGACTTGACTGAATACACACTTTCTCAATCAGAGGCTTCTGAACTAGGGTTTTGGATTTCCTGGTAAAAAAGGATAAGTCAAGGTCTCCAATGGACTTCATATGAATCCTTAAGTTTCAAACTGTCTCCATGATAAAATTCAAGCTCCAGATCATAAGATTATTCAGTCAAAAGCTCAGAAAGTCAATAGTCGACTAGTTTGACCTAAAAGTCAACTGGGGTCAAAATACAGTCAAAAGTCCTGATTTTGTGGTCAACATCCTTATTTTGAAGTAAAATTCATCATTTGATCAAGGTTTGATCATGATTCATCAAGAAAAAGTTCAGAAATCAACAAAACTCAAAGTTTCTAAATTAGGGTTTTTTTATCCAAAAGTCAACTAAACTTTGACCAGCCATAACTCTCACATGGTACATCTCAAATTTCTCAACCAAAGCCTATCTTGAAGGAAATTGAATTCTCGACAACTTTGTATCTCTAATGCCAAGGCTAAAAATGCTTCATTTAATAGATATGGTCCAAAAGATTATAGGTCCTTTTTTAAAGTCAACCAAGAGAATATTTTTGTCAAAGTTCATATCATCAAGATAAAATATCCAAATGAAAAAAAGGTTCCAAAGTGGCTTGTAGAGGACATCTTGAGCTTTCCAAAAAGTCCTAGAACTCTTCCATATCTGAAAAATTGAGAGAGATATGCCTTGTCAAAGTTGGACAAATTTGAGTGAAAAATGTGAAGTAAATATGGTCCAAAATGAGTTTTCTTACAAATGGGCCCAACTTTTTAAGATTCAATATTGATCCTCAAGTTATCTAAAGCACCAAATCTAATTACCACAAATTATTGATGATTATTTGATTTTATATGAATTTTTATTCATTAAAAAGTCAATTTAATCAAATATTTGGAAGAAAATAGTGAAGGATAGTAAAACACTTAGAAAGGGGGGGTTTGAATAAGTGTAGCTTTAAAACTGGTAAGACAAAAACAGTTTACACAATGATTTTTATCCTGGTTCGTTGTTAACTAAACTACTCCAGTCCACCCCCTTGGAGTGATTTACCTCACCTGAGGATTTAATCCATTAATCACACGAGATTACAATGGTTTTCCACTTAGACAACTTCTAAGTCTTCTAGAGTATACTGATCACAACCTGATCACTCTAGGAACAATCTGCTTAGATACCCTCTAAGACTTTCTAGAGTATTCTGATCAACAACTTGATCACTCTAGTTCTTACAACTTAATGTAAACAAATTCTAAGAGTTACAATGCTTCTAATAAAGCTATTATCACAACTGTGATTTTCTCTTAAGTTTAAGCTTAATCTCACTAAAGTATTACAACAGCAATATAGTGAGTTTGATGAAGTTTGAGAGCTTTTAATATGAACAGCGTTTCAGCAAGTTGGTTCAGAGTTCGTGATTCGTAATTCGTAACATAGCTTCTCATCAGAACTTCATATTTATAGGCGTTTGAGAAGATGACCGTTGGGAGCATTTAATGCTTTACGTATTCCGTACAACATTGCATTTAATGTTTCACTCTTTTGTCAACTACCTCGAGCCTTGCTTTCACTGTGTCTACTGACGTTGCCTTTAATAGCTTTCAACGTTCCTTTTGTCAGTCAGCGTAGCCTGCCAGCTAGTACTTGCTTCTGATATGATGTTTGTGTGAACAACGTTTGAATATCATCAGAGTCAAACAGCTTGGTGCAAAGCATCTTCTTGTCTTCTGACCTTGAAGTGCTTCTGAGCGTGATACCATGAGAACTTCAGTGCTTCTTCTTCTGATCTCAAGTCCTTCTGATGCTTCCATAGACCATGTTCTGATTCTCCTTGACCATCTTCTGATGTCTTGCCAGACCATGTTCTGATGTTGCATGCTGAACCTTCTGAGTCAGTGCTGCTTGCGCTGATTTTGTGCATACTCTTTATATAATTCCTGAAATGGAAATTGCATAGTATTAGAGTACCACATTATCTCATACAAAATTCATATGCATTGTTATCATCAAAACTAAGAATATTGATCAGAACAAATCTTGTTCTAACAAATAGAAAAGATTTGGTTTGATCTATTTTTTAACCATAATCAATCACCAAAATATGCATTATTTCATAACAAATTCGTGCAAGGAAGATTGGATTGAGCAAGATCAAAATTGGCCAATTTTAGAAGCTTTTACAAATCAAATTTTACAAAACTCCTATCTTTGATTCATCAAGATTTACTTCAAATTTTCTAACCTAAACTCTTCTCCTATAAGTACTAAAGAGGTTCAGATCCCAAGGGGACGAAATTCTGCAATCAAGAACCCTATTCAAGTGCCAAATTTTCTTCACAAAAACTCAAACTCGGTTTTGAAGATTTGAGAGGTTTCAGAGAATTCTAAGCATTGCTAGACGTTCCTGGGAGTAAAGTGAAGTTGTTCAGATCATCACACGCAATCAATACCCGCATAATTACCTCCTAACAGTCACGGTTTGCACCTTTCTAATCTCTTTCGATTTCACTAATTCTTGCATCATAAACATGTTTTAATTATGTAACATTGCTTAGTATGACCTGTTGGTTGTTTCTGGATCGTTTAATTGAAGCTTGCGTGTAGATATGGTTAGTTTCCATTGTTAGGGTTTCTTAGCTTTTTTCATACCCCAAAATTTACCCTATCGTTTCAATATTTAACATGTTGATCTTATCTTTAAACTAACTTATGAAAGGCTTGTTTGAAAATAAGGGTAGCTATCGGGCTTAATATTTTGATCAATAAGCCCATTCTCTTATAAACTTTTTGAAATAAAATTAGGGTGTGATTAGTATGTAGTTGGACCCAGTATTTGGCCCATTTAATTCTATTCTATTTATGCATTTTAGAAATGTATTAGAAAATAAATATTTTTATATAGTTCTTATTTACTACCCACTCATAGCATTTTGTTCTCATTATTATTACTTATTATTAATTCACATGTTATTTTTCAAATAATTAGTATATATTTAATATAGTTATTCTTTTTATACACATGTGCATATATATGTTTTTTTTGAAAAAATAGTATCAGCAGGTTTCGTTCATTTTCTTTTGTAAAAAAACCAAATTACTAACTATGGTTGGACATATTACTTAATTAATCAATTAGCACTAATTAAATTTTATTAAGTATTATTAGGAATTGTTTTATATTAATAATTATTATTCATTAAAAGAAAAATAAAATAATAATTAGTTAAGAGTTTGAGTGGGTCAACTAGGGTTTGACCCACTATTCATCTTCTTCCAAATTCAAAGCTTCCGCCCACCAAGCATCAAACCCTAACCGCTTCCTCCAAACAACAAACCCTAATCTCCATCTTGGCCCGAATCCAGAATCAAGTAACAATCAAACATTAACAAAATTGAGAATCAAATCTAAACATAACAAAATCGAATCTGATCTTTATTAAGAAATTAAATCAATTTACAATATTACAAACGAATCAAAATTAAAAATAAGCTAATCAAATCTGAATCTAACATTACCTAAACTAAAAAGAACTAAAACCCTAACTATATAAACAAAAGGAAGAACTCAGAAGAAGGGGGAGCATTTTTTGGGGACTTTCGGCTTGGAGAGAAAAAAAGAAAAAAACAGAAGGAGTAGAAGGTTCGAGGTTTATCGTCTCTTGCGATCTACACCACGAAGTCGAAATCGAAGCTCCAAAAGCCACCGTCTCCGTGCTAGAACCTTCCCCGCCGCGCCGCTCGCATCTCGTGGCCGAACCTGGAAAAAACGGAAAGAGAAACTCAAAAGAGGAAACTCGGAAATCCACGACAAGGAGAGAGGTAAGCCAAGAACACTTAGTTATAGGATTGATTATTGTGGTAATTGATATTTGTTTGATTTGGGGTTTTCTGGGAATTTAGGGTTTGGGTGATTGTTGTTTGGTTTTTTTTCTTCTGGAAAATGAACATGGTTGTTGTTGTTGTTTGAAGAAGAAAAATGGAGAGGTACCGAGTGAAAGAGAGAGACGAGGGAAGGTCAAGTGAAAGAACGTTTTGGGGGAAATAAAGTAGAGATAGGCTTATCTCTTTGCAACCGCCCATAGTACGACACGTGGCCACTTACTGGCCACGTGATTGGATCATCCAGGAGTGATTCCCCATAGCTCTCTTATCGTACATCCTTGGTCCATACCAAATCAAAGCCAACCTTTCAGATTACCTTAGATCAGTGGCCCCGAGGCAAGACCTAGGAACCGTTTGATTAGATCTGACGTGCGAAATCACATTAGCACACCGTAACATCCCTGGTCCAGCCTACACCGGGTCCAGCGGACTCTTTTCTAAAAAGTATTTGTATTTGGGCCAGCCCATTTGCAATTTATACACCCCTGAAATTGCTCCCAAACTGGATAATGCACCCCCTGCAGAATTTAAAATTAATTAATTTGTAAAAACTTTAATTGATTTTTTTTGTTTGTGTTTTAATAATTCAAACTAATTTTCTCCCCGAACCGACTATACCTATTAGTCCCATTAGGCGAGAAATAATTTTGATTAATTTAATTTATTAATGATAATTTAATTAGTCTTTTATTTAATTCTCTCCTCAACCCGACTAAAGCTATTAGTCGCAAAGACGAGAGAGAAAATGTTAAAATCTTTTATTTAATTCTCTCCTCGAGCCGACTAAATCTATTAGTCGCATTAGACGAGAGATAAAGAATACATAAAATTTAAAACACTTTTATTTGCTGCCCGCGACGATTGAATCTATCGATCAGAGTAACCAGCAACACCTCGTAATCTGTTAGCTATAATGATCAAACCTATTGATCACTGCATCTAACAGTGACATATCAAATCAGGGTTGTATGCCAAACCTCAAAACTTTTTCATCTTCAAATCAAATTCAAAACTACGATAGGCCATTCAAAAAGCCTTTAAAACAACTTCCAACCATATCAAATCCAATTCCAATCCTAAGGCGTACAACCCTGTGCCCGAACTACGTTGACTCTGATTCTCCATAAGGAGATACGTAGGCACTTGGTAACAAGGCGAGTCTCCCCCTTATAATTTCAATTCAATTCTAAATCTCAATTTTCGCCCTATTCATTCCCTTATGTAACACCCCATACATAACTGACTAGTATATTATGCATGAAACGTTAAATTGATACTGAATACATACAAAAGCTTTATATATAGAAAGATCCATACTACAATACAACATGAAATTCTACTAAGAATTACAAAACATTTGTCTTCAATGGATCTGCACAGCAGAAAGAGAGATCTGATGAGGTCTTCGAGCCAACACCAATTTAAGCCATCAATCCGAACTTGCTATATGTCAAAAGCTACTAAACTGCACCTGAAAAATATAAGTTGATTGGGGTGAGATTACTAAATCTCAGTGAGTCCTCCTATCCTATGGGTCCACTCGGATCTACAGGGTACATGCATCAAAACTGAATCCACCATTGATCAGGGGTTTATCCTCACATCCGGTACAAGTACGGAGCAAACACATGAATCGTCCACCATAGGAGTCATCATATCACAAGTACACAAATAGTACAACAAACACGTATGCCAAAACCCATACCCGTATATGGGGAATCCAGAAGCGCGTTAATGCCTCGACTAGGTTATAGAATGAACGCACCCTTGATGAGTACACTCATCCCTATCGTCAAGAGACTCGTACGAGCACACTGCAAGAGTAGTTAAGCGGGTTCGCACAAGCCTATTTGGCCGCGAGATGACATTAGCCGAAATGGCGTCATTGTCCCGATAACCACCTTTACGCACGTGTGTTAACACCAAGTACCGAGCACGCCATCTTGACGCATGAGCCCACCGGGAGAAAGCCTAGTGCTTAGTCTACTTGACTTCACTAGAGGTGAGTTACCGAAAATGTATTTGCCTACGTGGCCACATAATCCCACCATACCGAGCACGCAAGTGTGTTAACGCCAAGTGAGTAAAAAGCCCCGTACGGCACTCACGAGCACACTGCAACGGTAGCTCAGGTGCGCGACCTTTGATCACATCATCGGATTATTCTACGGACTCCATGGTCCAGGAAAATACCTTGACTTCATAGTAAGAGGTATATCCCAACCTAGCCCCTGGCCCACTTCGATTCAAGCATACACACACATAGAAAGCGCTAAGTCATAAGACAATCCAATCCGAATGTTTAACCAAAACATTTGGATATCACCACATTTCATGTTCCATCACATTGCATTCATAAAGCATTAAGGAACAAGTAATAGTAGTTACACCATCACATTCAAATTATGCATAATTCACAATTTCCGTATATTTAAATGGAAGTATTGAAATTTAATACTTAACAGCGTCACATACTACCAATAGGTACGCATAAACAATAAGGGAGGAGTCCGGTTACGAATGAAAACCAGAACTGCACTCAAGGGGTAAGAAACAGAATTCTGCAATCTGCATCTTCCGCTTAGCGGCTCCTGTCCGCTTAGCGGATTCGCGATATTTTATTTTTCCACAAACAGCATCTTCCGCTTAGCGGCCTCACGTCCGCTTAGCGGCCTCACGTCCTCTTAGCGGACTCTCGATTTTCTGGAAAAATGTTCATCATCCGCTAAGCGGCCTTAGCCCTCTTAGCGGACCATAGCAGAATCAGAAAAATGCAGAACGCACCAGTTCCGCTATGGGGGTATTCTAACCCCTAGAACTCACCTGCATGCAACAATTACGACATGTATTGACAATAGGTATCACACACAATCAGCAATTATCATATAACATGTTTTATCATCACAAGTTCATGGATTATTCTCACAAAATCCCTAACCCCAATTATGACCCTAACATGCAAATTCCCCAAGCCACTATCTAAGGACTCACCTTGGATTTAATGGAGATTAAGATCATGTTCTTGCTGCCATTGAACTCCCACCATAGTTAAAGTTTCACTTCATCTTCATCAAACCCGTAGCTACTCTTTAACACACATTCAGCATTGACCATCCAACTTCAAACTCGTTTTTCTCCACAAATAAACAAGCTATTAGAACGAAATAAAATACCAAATCGAAAAGAATTCTGTGTAGAATCCAAATCTTCGAGAATTACCTGAATCGGAGTTGTGATCAGAGAGTTATGATCAATTTAATGAGGGTTGTCCATGGAATACGAAAATAGAAACTTGAAATGAGATGTGAGGTTTCTTCCACTTCTCTCTCCACTTCTCTTTCAGAAAAATCTGAATTGGAAAGATATTCCTCTAACTACTACCTTGATGCCATGCAAAAGATGGTTAATACCCCTTATGCCCTCCAACTAGTCCATAATTACACCAATGCCACTTGGTTAGTTTCTAACCAATCTCTTTCTAATTCAACTAACCTCACCTAATGCATAATTAATCCATAATATTTATTAGTATTTCGTAATTATGCTTAGATTAATGTGGGATATTACATTCTCCCCCCCTTAAATTGAATTCGTCCTCGAATTCCTTCCGGTTACCACGGAGACCAACCCTTCTTATCTATCCAATCAATGGAAAGAATGTTACTCACATTCGTCTTTAGATAATCTCACTACTCTGTCTGAGGATCATTCCATACGAAGAAACACAATCTGCCAAAATACTTGCGTCCCACTATACATGATTAGAAACCTTAACCGTCAAGCAACACATCTATTCAGATACTTCGTCTTGACATACCTTGGGGAAATATCCTTCCAGGGTCCTTGACCTTCAGAAACCCTAGTAATCCACTCATATTGGATATCTGCTGTTCAAACTCTATTGTGTTCACCCATGTCCAACACACTTATTGATTCACTCAGGCTCCTTGAATTACTTCCCATCCAAGCATTCTTGTCACAATATTCTGTTCTATGGCGACGCTTTAAATTATTCTCTACCAAAGTCCATACAATGACGTTAGGCGTTAGCCAAATATCTTGGTCTTAACTTCTGGTTTCCAAAATGTTAGGATGGTTGTCTCAAGTTTACCCCTTACTTATACAACTGAATCTCCTTACTTAACTCTCGCCTCAGTTCTAGACGTATCAGTCATCACCGCAATCCATGATAGCGTAGCATCTTTCAACTATAGCCTTGACATTCGACAACCTCACACAAGATTCTACTGATGAGAGGTGAAATTGAACAGCTGACCTGTAACCATTTCCCAAGTCTTCCTGCACAATAATAGTGCACAAGGCTTAACCACAAAGAACTTGTGCCAGCTGAATGTCTTCACTAGCCTCCAGCATTCCGGCGATCACGATATTATGTCTAACTCTTGATGCTTACAAGATCAACTGATGATCTACGGACATCGGATCACATGTCATCCACAAGGTCACTTACCAATTTGTCCCACTGTCGGTATCTCTCGTGGTCATGGTGGATCCCCGAGAGAGACTGACAAAACGAAATGCTGCTTCGACGAGTTCCTCTTGGGAAGATACTTCCATACCAAGAGAAGATCCTACAATTAGTCCGTTCATCCCTACCTCAGACTTATTTGGTTCTTCCTCGATCCGTTGCGCTACTCTGATTCCAACAATTCACACACCTTGAAATCCTCTAAGTTATGCTATATCCGTAGTTCATTTAGTTTCCATTAATACTCAATAATTCCTTATCTGCAGTTGTCCAATTACAACACGTGCCAGAACTCCATGTACATCCATCGTCGGCTACTACTCTTCGAAGTTGCGTACTCTCCAGAATCAAGCTTCTACTTACTCTGCCATTCCATATAGTTCATCTACCATAACTTAGGTACACGTTTCATTCTCAGGACATTGAAACCCAAATACTCACTGACCTAGAGGTTCGTCCCTGTCACTAATTTCCACAATGTACAACTGCTATGTTTTTCATTCCAACCAATCTTTGTTGCTCAACCGGGTGTATCGAATCCTTCACGACGTACTGCAGCTCATGATAACTCTAGTAGTTTTACACAACTTCCACCCAACCATACACCTTCATTCTCTTAGTGTGGTAACACCTCTAATAACTCGTGCGACTTACTGATATAACAATCCTCCCATAGCCACACTCCATTCACACAGTCATTTAATGTATGTTCCACCTCTAAATCAGACACTGAACTGACTTCCTCAGAGGTTGCATCCTTCATTGCAGTGCTTTCAACGGTCTGAGTGTTGCCACAATGCAAGAAATTGTACTTTGCACCTCGAACGTCTCTTTCATAGACTCCTCAGCAGTTCTCAAACAAAATGTCTATGCTTTACCTAGATTCACACTTCTTTACTCTGAGCATCTACCAATACCCTACCAGACACATCATATCGAGCCGATCCAAGATACATTTCGCCTAGTCTATCACTGGTCGCTAATGGTATAGGATAGCCACTCAAAATGTTGACCAGGATATTATGACCGCACATGAGTCCCACTCTAGACATTCATGCAAAATTTCCAACTTAACACTTCATGAAACGAGAATGTCTGCAAGGTATAATCTGACTCCAACTTGCACGAGCACGATCATTCAGAGTCTCAATAAGCATAGTATTGGATCTTGATCCATCACACCATCACCTGTCTAGTTATTCCTCTACTATCGAGCGCGATGTATGGATCCTTATCCCACATACCTTATGAGAGTCTGGATCTGTGTCTCGCGAGTGCCAAATCAGAATTCCACCTTGAGCTTCAGATCACCTTTGTCCCACACATGTCGGAAAAAGGATGGCTCACGCTTCTCGTGCATGATAGCGATACTGTGGCATTATACCCGTCTAGTAGTACCAACATGGTGGTCCGACTCCGAGGCCATGTATTCAGGTAACCTACCTCAGTGGCGTATAACGATCTCCACGCGTATCCTAAAGTCACAACCGACAAGTGTCTGAACAGACCTCCAATAGGTTCATCGTTCCTCATGTCCTTCGAGTCACACTCCTCAGGATACTAAAACCTGGGAGTGCTACACATCAAGGTTACTTTCTCGGAAAGCCAAAATGCTAAGCACGAAGATTGAAGTTCAACTTCGGGTTACCATGCAGTGCGCGTACCCACTCGTCCCACGCATGCATGAGATTCCAAGGATAATTCAGTCCAGATAGGAATACTATGGTTCCTAACAACCAACACAACTGCGATCATCCTATTGACGTTCCAGATAGATCTTAGTTCTTACTCGCCTGAACGCCCAACGCCAAGCGTAGTTCTATGGCTTCACTCGGGGTCAGACGAACAACAACTAACAAGAACTTAGGTTACTGCATTTCACGCTTCTAAATCATTTCATATTCCATCTAGCGTAGTTCTAGAAACTAAATATAAAATGATAAGAACAGAAATACACATCCTCTTCTATCGACTGGGTATTCATGCCTCGCCCAATCGTAAGTTACCACACTCGTACATTCCACCAACCTTTACTAGGTAACCACTTTCGTCTAAGATACACCAAGTTGAATCACGATCCAATACTCCATCCATCCAATTACTGTCCATGCCAGTGTAATCAGAAAGGTCTGACTCCTCTATCCGCGCTTCCAAAGGTTATTCTGTCCTATCGGCTCACCAGCCACACCTAACACCGGCAGCATCATCAGTACTGAATCCTAATAAATCCCAGCTCAACACCTTCGGAGAATCTCACTTGCAAGGCCCTATCTCATTCCTTACTGGATTTCCCTTGCTATTACCAAGACTTAGAGAAAGTTTCACTCCGTCCAATCAAAATCTTGTGAGTTCTAGTTGTCTCGATCCACACCTTGGTAGTCCGGGTATCACTACTTCACGTCAACCGCTCTCCTTAAACTTGACGACTCCAATATTCTCCACTTACGTCGTCCAAACAATTCATTACTCATCCCACTCCAACTACTTGGGTTCACAACACTTACAGGTTTAGGAGTCCTCGTGGCGGCTCTGCCGTAATTCTACCATCCCACACTCAATCAGTGAGTTGATCAAGTTCAATGACAGAATGAGATACTAGTAAAATCAGGCTAGCAACGCACACATGTGAGGAGGAAAGGATTTGCTAGTGATGTCTCATGGCTCGGCCGAGAATCGACCTGCTCTGATACCAACTGTAACACCCCATACATAACTGACTAGTATATTATGCATGAAACGTTAAATTGATACTGAATACATACAAAAGCTTTATATATAGAAAGATCCATACTACAATACAACATGAAATTCTAATAAGAATTACAAAACATTTGTCTTCAATGGATCTGCACAGCGGAAAGAGAGATCTGATGAGGTCTTCGAGCCAACACAAATTCAAGCCATCAATCTGAACCTGCTATATGTCAAAAGCTACTAAACTGCACCTGAAAAATATAAGTTGATTGGGGTGAGATTACTAAATCTCAGTGAGTCCTCCTATCCTATGGGTCCACTCGGATCTACAGGGTACATGCATCAAAACCGAATCCACCATTGATCCGGGGTTTATCCTCACATCCGGTTCAAGTATGGAGCAAACACATGAATCGTCCACCATAGGAGTCATCATATCACAAGTACACAAATAGTACAACAACACACGTATGCCAAAACCCATACCCGTCTATGGGGAATCCAGAAGCGCGTTAATGCCTCGACTAGGTTATAGAATGAACGCACCCTCGATGAGTACACTCATGCCTATCGTCAAGAGACTCGTACGAGCACACTGAAAGAGTAGTTAAGAGGGTTCGCACAAGCCTATTTGCCCGCGAGATGACATTAGCCGAAATGGCGTCATTGTTCCGATAACCACCTTTACGCACGTGTGTTAACACAAAGTACCGAGCACGCCATCTTGACGCATGAGCCCACCGGGCGAATGCCTAGTGCTTAGTCTACTTGACTTCACTAGAGGTGAGTTACCGAAAATGTATTGGCCTACGTGGCCACATAATCCCACCATACCGAGCACGCAAGTGTGTTAACGCCAAGTGAGTAAAAAGCCCCGTACGGCACTCACGAGCACACTGCAACGGTAGCTCAGGTGCGCGACCTTTGATCATATCATCAGACTATTCTACGGACTCCATGGTCGAGGAAAATACCTAGACTTCATAGTAAGAGGTATATCCCAAAGTAGCCCCTGGCCCGCTTCGATTCAAGCATACACACACATAGCAAGCGCTAAGTCATAAGACAATCCAATCCGAATGTTTAACCAAAACATTTGGATATCACCACATTTCATGTTGCATCACATTGCATTCATAAAGCATTAAGGAACAAGTAATAGTAGTTACACCATCACATTCAAATTATGCATAATTCACAATTTCCGTATATTCAAATGGAAGTATTGAAATTTAATACTTAACAACGTCACATACTACCAACAGGTACGCATAAACAATAAGGGAGGAGTCCGGTTACGAATGAAAACCAGAACTGCACTCAAGGGGTAAGAAACAGAATTCTGCAATCAGCATCTTCCGCTTAGCGGCTCCTGTCCGCTTTGCGGATTCGCGATATTTTATTTTTCCACAAACAGCATCTTCCGCTTAGCGGCCTCACGTCCGCTTAGCGGACTCGCGATTTTCTGGAAAAATCTTCATCATCCGCTAAGCGGCCTTAGCCCGCTTAGCGGACCATAGGAGAATCAGAAAAATGCAGAACGCACCAGTTCCGCTATGGGGGTATTCTAACCCCTAGAACTCACCTGCATGCAACAATTACGACATGTATTGACAATAGGTATCACACACAACCAGCAATTATCATATAACATGTTTTATCATCACAAGTTCATGGATTATTCTCACAAAATCCCTAACCCCAATTATGACCCTAACATGCAAATTCCCCAAGCCACTATCTAAGGACTCACCTTGGATTTAATGGAGATTAAGATCATGTTCTTGCTGCCATTGAACTCCCACCATAGTCAAAGTTTCACTTCATCTTCATCAAACCCGTAGCTACTCTTTAACACACATTCAGCTTTGACCACCCAACTTCAAACTCGTTTTTCTCCACAAATAAACAAGCTATTAGAACGAAATAATATACTAAATCGAAGAGAATTCTGTGTAGAATCCAAATCTTCGAGAATTACCTGAATCGGAGTTGTGAGCAGAGAGTTATAATCAATTTAATGAGGGCTGTCCATGGAATACGAAAATAGAAACTTCAAATGAGATGTGAGGCTTCTTCCACTTCTCTCTCCACTTCTCTTTCACAAAAATCTGAATTGGAAAGATATTCCTCTAACTACTACCTTGATTCCATGCAAAAGATGGTTAATACCCCTTATGCCCTCCAACTAGTCCATAATTACACCAATGCCACTTGGTTAGTTTCTAACCAATCTCTTTCTAATTCAACTAACCTCACCTAATGCATAATTAATCCATATTATTTATTAGTATTTCGTAATTATGCTTAGATTAATGTGGGATATTACATTCTCCCCCCTTAAATTGAATTCGTCCTCGAATTCCTTCCGGTTACCACGGAGACCAACCCTTCTTATCTATCCAATCAAGGGAAAGAATGTTACTCACATTCGTCTTTAGATAATCTCACTACTCTGTCTGAGGATCATTCCATACGAAGAAACACAATCTGCCAAAATACTTGCGTCCCACTATACATGATTAGAAACCTTAACCGTCAAGCAACACATCTATTCAGATACTTCGTCTTGACATACCTTGGGGAAATATCCTTCCAGTGTCCTTGACCTTCACTGCTCTGCACTGAGTCCCCAGGACTTCAGAAACCCTAGTAATCCACTCATATTGGATATCTGCTGTTCAAACTCTATTGTGTTCACCCTTGTCCAACACACTTATTGATTCACTCAGGCTCCTTGAATTACTTCCCATCCAAGCATTCTTGTCACAATATTCCGTTCTATGGCGACGCTTCAAATTATTCTCTACCAAAGTCCATACAATGACGTTAGGCGTTAGCCAAATATCTTGGTCTTAACTTCTGGTTTCCAAAATGTTAGGATGGTTGTCTCAAGTTTACCCCTTACTTATACAACTGAATCTCCTTACTTAACTCTCGCCTCAGTTCTAGACGTATCAGTCATCACCACAATCCATGATAGCGTAGCATCTTGCAACTATAGCCTTGACATTCGATAACCTCACACAAGATTCTACTGATGAGAGGTGAAATTCAACAACTGACCTGTAACCATTTCCCAAGTCTTCCTGCACAATCATAGTGCACAAGGCTTAACCACAAAGAACTTGTGCCAGCTGAATGTCTTCACTAGCCTCCAGCATTCCGGAGATCACGATACTATGTCCAACTCTTGATGCTTACAAGTTCAACTGATGATCTACGGACATCGGATCACATGTCATCCACAAGTTCTCTTCCCAATTTGGCCCACTGTCGGTATCTCTCGTGGTCATGGTGGATCCCCGAGAGAGACTGACAAAACGAAATGCTGCTTCGACGAGTTCCTCTTGGGAAGATACTTCCATCCCAAGAGAAGATCCTACAATTAGTCCGTTCATCCCTACCTCAGACTTATTTGGTTCTTCCTCGATCCGTTGCGCTACTCTGATTCCAACAATTCACACACCTTGAAATCCTCTAAGTTACGCTATATCCGTAGTTCATTAAGTTTCCATTAATACTCAATAATTCCTTATCTGCAGTTGTCCAATTACAACACGTGCCAGAACTCCATGTACATCCATCGTCGGCTACTACTCTTCGAAGTTGCGTACTCTCCAGAATCAAGCTTCTACTTACTCTGCCATTCCATATAGTTCATCTACCACAACTTAGGTACACGTTTCATTCTCAGGACATTGAAACCCAAATACTCACTGACTTAGAGGTTCGTCCCTGTCACTGATTTCCACAACGTACAACTGCTATGTTTTTCATTCCAACCAATCTTTGTTGCTCAACCGGGTGTATCGAATCCTTCACGACGTACTGCAGCTCATGATAACTCTAGCAGTTTTACACAACTTCCACCCAACCATACACCTTCATTCTCTTAGTGTGGTATCACCTCTGATAACTCGTGCGACTTACTGATATAACAATCCTCCCATAGCCACACTCCATTCACACAGTCATTTAATGTATGTTCCACCTCTAAATCAGACACTGAACTGACTTCCTCGGAGGTTGCATCCTTCATTGCAGTGCTTTCAACGGTCTGAGTGTAGCCACAATGCAAGAAATTGTACTTTGCACCTCGAACGTCTCTTTCATAGACTCCTCAGCAGTTCTCAAACAAAATGTCTATGCTTTACCTAGATTCACACTTCTTTACTCTGAGCATCTACCAATACCCTACCAGACACATCACATCGAGCCGATCCAAGATACATTTCGCCTAGTCTATCACTGGTCGCCAATGGTATAGGATAGCCACTCAAAATGTTGACCAGGATATTATGACCGCACATGAGTCCCACTCTAGACATTCATGCAAAATTTCCAACTTAACACTTCATGAAACGAGAATGTTTGCAAGGTATAATCTGACTCCAACTTGCACGAGCACGATCATTCAGAGTCTCAATAAGCATAGTATCGGATCTTGATCCATCACACCATCACCTGTCTAGTTATTCCTCTACTATCGAGCGCGATGTATGGATCCTTATCCCACATGCCTTATGAGAGTCTGGATCTGTGTCTCACGAGTGCCAAATCAGAATTCCACCTTGAGCTTCAGATCACCTTTGTCCCACACATGTCGGAAAAAGGATGACTCACGCATCTCGTGCACGATAGCGATACTGTGGCATTATACCCGTCTAGTAGTACCAACATGGTGGTCCGACTCCGAGGCCATGTATTCAGGTAACCTACCTCAGTGGCGTATAACGATCTCCACGCGTATCCTAAAGTCAGAACCGACAAGTGTCTGAACAGACCTCCAATAGGTTCATAGTTCCTCAAGTCCTTCGAATCACACTCCTCAGGATACTAAAACCTGAGAGTGCTACACATCAAGGTTACTTTCTCGGAAAGCCAAAATGCTAAGCACGAAGATTGAAGTTCAACTTCGGGTTACCATGCAGTGCGCGTACCCACTCGTCCCACGCATGCATGAGATTCCAAGGATAATTCAGTCCAGATAGGAATACTATGGTTCCTAACAACCAACAAAACTGCGATCATCCTATTGACGTTCCAGATAGATCTTAGTTCTTACTCGCCTGAACGCCCAACACCAAGCGTAGTTCTATGGCTTCACACGGGGTCAGACGAACAACAACTATTAAGAACATAGGTTACTGCATTTCACGCTTCTATATCATTTCACATTCCATCTAGCGTAGTTCTAGAACTTAAATATAAAATGATAAGAACAGAAATACACATCCTCTTCTATCGACTGGGTATTCAAGCCTCGCCCAATCGTAAGTTACCACACTCGTACATTCCACCAACCTTTACTAGGTAACCACTTTCGTCTAAGATACACCAAGTTGAATCAGGATCCAATACTCCGTCCATCCAATTACTGTCCATGCCAGAGTAATCAGAAAGGTCTGACTCCTCTATCCGCGCTTCCAAAGGTTATTCTGTCCTATCGGCTCACCAGCCACACCTAACACCGGCAGCATCATCAGTACTGAATCCTAATAAATCCCAGCTCAACACCTTCGGAGAATCTCACTTACAAGGCCCTATCTCAATCCTTACTAGATTTCCCATGCTATTACCAAGACTTAGAGAAAGTTTCACTCCGTCCAATCAAAATCTTGTGAGTTCTAGTTGTCTCGATCCACACCTTGGTAGTCCGGGTATCACTACTTCACGTCAACCGCTCTCCTTAAACTTGACGACTCCAATATTCTCCACTTACGTCGTCCAAACAATCCATTACTCATCCCACTCCAACTACTTGGGTTCACAACACTTACAGGTTTACGAGTCCTCGTGGCGGCTCTGCCGTAATTCTACCGTCCCACACTCAGTCGATGAGTTGATCAAGTTCAATGACTGAATGAGATACTAGTAAAATCAGGCTAGCAACGCACACATGTGAGGAGAAAGGATTTGCTAGTGATGTCTAATGGCTCGGCCGAGAATCGACCTGCTCTGATACCAACTGTAACACCCCATACATAACTGACTAGTATATTATGCATGAAACGTTAAATTGATACTGAATACATACAAAAGCTTTATATATAGAAAGATCCATACTACAATACAACATGAAATTCTAATAAGAATTACAAAACATTTGTCTTCAATGGATCTGCACAGCGGAAAGAGAGATCTGACGAGGTCTTCGAGCCAACACCAATTCAAGCCATCAATCCGAACCTGCTATCTGTCAAAAGCTACTAAACTGCACCTGAAAAATATAAGTTGATTGGGGTGAGATTACTAAATCTCAGTGAGTCCTCCTATCCTATGGGTCCACTCGGATCTACAGGGTACACGCATCAAAATCGAATCCACCATTGATCCGGGGTTTATCCTCACATCCGGTACAATTACGGAGCAAACACATGAATCGTCCACCATAGGAGTCAACATATCACAAGTACACAAATAGTACAACAAACACGTATGCCAAAACCCATACACGTGTATGGGGAATCCATAAGCGCGTTAATGCCTCGACTAGGTTATAGAATGAACGCACCCTCGATGAGTACACTCATGCCTATCGTCAAGAGACTCGTACGAGCACACTGCAAGAGTAGTTAAGCGGGTTCGCACAAGCCTATTTGGCCGCGAGATGACATTAGCCAAAATGGCGTAATTGTCCCGATAACCACCTTTACGCACGTGTGTTAACACCAAGTACCGAGCACGCCATCTCGACGCATGAGCCCACCGGGCGAAAGCCTAGTGCTTAGTCTACTTGACTTCACTAAAGGTGAGTTACCGAAAATGTATTTGCCTACGTGGCCACATAATCCCACCATACCGAGCACGCAAGTGTGCTAACGCCAAGTGAGTAAAAAGCCCCGTACGACACTCATGAGCACACTGCAACGGTAGCTCAGGTGCGCGACCTTTGATCACATCATCGGACTATTCTACGGACTCCATGGTCAAGGAAAATACCTTGACTTCATAGTAAGAGGTATATCCCAACCTAGCCCCTGGCCCGCTTCGATTCAAGCATACACACACATAGAAAGCGCTAAGTCATAAGACAATCCAATCCGAATGTTTAACCAAAACATTTGGATATCACCACATTTCATGTTCTATCACATTGCATTCATAAAGCATTAAGGAACAAGTAATAGTAGTTACACCATCACATTCAAATTATGCATAATTCACAATTTCCGTATATTTTAATGGAAGTATTGAAATTTAATACTTAACAGCGTCACATACTACCAATAGGTACGCATAAACAATAAGGGAGGAGTCCGGTTACGAATGAAAACCAGAACTGCACTCAAGGGGTAAGAAACAGAATTCTGCAATCAGCATCTTCCGCTTAGCGGCTCCTGTCTGCTTAGCGGATTCGCGATATTTTATTTTTCCAGAAACAGCATCTTCCGCTTAGCGGCCTCACGTCCGCTTAGCGGACTCGCGATTTTCTGGAAAAATGTTCATCATCCGCTAAGCGGCCTTAGCCCGCTTAGCAGACCATAGCTGAATCAGAAAAATGCAGAACGCACCAGTTCCGCTATGGGGGTATTCTAACCCCTAGAACTCACCTGCATGCAACAATTACGACATGTATTGACAATAGGTATCACACACAACCAGCAATTATCATATAACATGTTTTATCATCACAAGTTCATGGATTATTCTCACAAAATCCCTAACCCCAATTATGACCCTAACATGCAAATTCCCCAAGCCACTATCTAAGGACTCACCTTGGATTTAATGGAGATTAAGATCATGTTCTTGCTGCCATTGAACTCCCACCATAGTCAAAGTTTCACTTCATCTTCATCAAACCCGTAGCTACTCTTTAACACACATTCAGCATTGACCACCCAACTTCAAACTCGTTTTTCTCCACAAATAAACAAGCTATTAGAACGAAATAATATACCAAATCGAAAAGAATTCTGTGTAGAATCCAAATCTTCGAGAATTACCTGAATCGGAGTTGTGAGCAGAGAGTTTTGATCAATTTAATGAGGGCTGTCCATGGAATACGAATCTGAATTGGAAAGATATTCCTCTAACTGCTACCTTGATGCCATGCAAAAGATGGTTAATACCCCTTATGCCCTCCAACTAGTCCATAATTACCCCAATGCCACTTGGTTAGTTTCTAACCAATCTCTTTCTAATTCAACTAACCTCACCTAATGCATAATTAATCCATAATATTTATTAGTATTTCGTAATTATGCTTAGATTAATGTGGGATATTACACCTTAGCTATTAACCTCTATAATTTTAGCCATAAATCTTTACCTTAGATTCAAAGCCATAGGAAAGGGTTGAGGGTGCCTAACACCTTCCCTCGACTTGATTATAATAACTTACCCCGAATCTCTAAACTGCGCAGGGTTTCCTATTCGCCCTTCAGAATAGGTGGCGACTCTAAACCTTTAATTTTAGGGCAGGTTGCTACAGCTTTGATTAGGGATTTTCATTACAAGTAAAATTAGACCCAATTAAGGACATGGTTAGGTTCGTGAGGTCTAGACGATCTCATCCATGGCCTCGCGAAATTTTTTTGTTGCGTTTTGCGCTGTTCGTAAGTTGCAGGGCTATGGCGACGGATGGATAACTGTGGGTAAAAGTCCCTAGACCCTAAGGCGACGGATCAAGGAAGAAGATGAAGACATGTCGATTCCTCATTGGTCAGTTCGCGCGCGCGTCAGGTGTTTAAATACCTTTGGATCCAGTGCTTTAAGACGCACACGGTTATCATGCACTCTCAATTTCTTAGCCATCTGATCATCTCCTTGATTCATCCAACGCGCGTGGATCTGCAGGCGCACCATGGACTCTCCTGGCTATACCACATTGGATCCAGGCTCAGGTTTTCTTTATTTTTTATTTATTTATTTGATTTCTTTTTTTGTTAAATCCCTTTTAATAAAAAATAATATATTTTTTTTAAACTTAGTAATTAGAAAGTTATTTTAATTTGGTTTAAATAATTAGAAAATTATTTTAAATTAGGTTGAATAATTAGATAATTAATTAGAAAATTAATTTAAATTAGGAAATTAATTTAAATTAGGTTAAATAATTTAGGGTTAATTTAATCAGGATTAGTAAATTTAAATTAATTAGGTTTATAATCAATAATTAATTTTAGGCTCGTCTAGCCTTGATATTAAACAAAAGCCTAGAAATCTTAGGTAGGTGTCGTCCCTTAACTTATTTTTTTATTAACCTTCTTTTATTATAAAATGATTTGATTTAAAATCACGGTTCGCCCTTTTTCAAAAAACCTTTTTCCTTTTTAATTTTAATTTGGTTTTATTTGCCATTTATTTTTTGCCCTATCTTCATGTGCTTTTTGCCTTGCCCTGCTGGTTTATTCTATTAATTGTGGTTAACTTTTTCCCCATATGGGGTTTACCTTTTTATTGTGCTTATTATCCTTTGCCTAATTTTTTGTATCTGCCCCAAAGCCATGTAATAGTTTAGGGTTTTATTTTTCTGCCTTTAAATTTCTGCCTTTTATTTTTCGCATTCACGGGTTTTTGGCTATGTAATCCCCCACCCGAAGCCTTATAATAGTTTAGGATTTACTTTTCCGCATTTTAATTTTTGTACAATATAACTGCGTGGTTAGTAACCCTAGGGAATGATAAACCTTGGATTAATTTAGAATCACTAATTTTATAAGATAAAAATATCCGAACTGAATCACTTGATTGTGGCACACACACACCTTTAATGGTAACCCTTCTTGTTCTGGACCGACCCAATCAATATAATTGGGCCAATCCAGCCTTCGGCCCAAGACACTTTAAGACCACGTGTGACAAGTTCCGCGCGGTCGCTCCGAGCAAACTCATAAGACAGCTGACCACGAGGAACCCTCGTGCCCGGTAAACAACCAGCTCGCGTGTCACCTAAATACACGCCTCGGAAGGAGGAGTCTAATCCACATAAGAACACCCTATAAGTTGCCCATCTTCGCCAACAACGGGTATCCCCGATCGATCCACTTTGGAGACCGGAGGAAGGCCTTGCACGAACATCTGGAGAATAGCATAATCTCTGATCAGTGGTTTTCACACTTATATTTACCGTTGTTTTTAAGTATTTTTAAGTTATGTTATTGAGTGTTTTATTTCTTTATTCGTCATTTTATGCTTTGGTTGTATGTTTTAATGTTTTCAGGTTCATATGGAGAAATCGGAGTAAATCAGTGCGAAACTTTGAGTTTTGAGGAAATTCAGAAAACATGCTACAGGAGGCCTGACACGGGTGGCCGTGTTGTACAACACGGGCCGTGTCAGGAAGAGGGTGCAAGAAGAATGGGAAAACAGTGAAGCAACACGGGTGCCCGTGTTGCACAACACGGCCCGTGTTGCACAACACGGCCCGTGTTGCACGTCCTAGGGCTTAATAAGAAAAAGAAATATGACAGGGGGCCAACACGGGTGCCCGTGTTGCACAACACGGCCCGTGTTGGGTGATGACGCTGATTTCAGTGATTTTTATTATTTAGCTCAGTGGCTGGCCTGCAGGGGTGTTTTTGGGATTTCCAACCAACTTAAGTGAGTCTGCACTATTTAGGAGAGTTTTCAAGATGAATTAGGGATCTTTTTGCCACACGAAGAAAAGGGAGGATTGAGAAAAGAAGCCCATGCAATTGGAGAAGAACAGAGAACTCTCATGAGCGGAAGCCATTGAAGATCAAGGTTCATCATCTCTATTGTAATGTGTTTATTTGATATCGTTGTAATTTATT
Source organism: Vicia villosa (assembly GCF_029867415.1). Taxonomy (NCBI): domain Eukaryota; kingdom Viridiplantae; phylum Streptophyta; class Magnoliopsida; order Fabales; family Fabaceae; genus Vicia; species Vicia villosa. Next base: position 125,851 of record NW_026705545.1, on the reverse strand, counting down.
TGGATGATATGAGTAGCTAAACCCCCCAATGCTAGGGGGTGTCCCTGATTAACATTTGTGATGATTTTGAATTCCGAATTTCAATAACATATTTCTCTTTCATGTTCAATTTAATGGTATAAGGTTTTTAATGCTTTCCTCGTCGGACCAACTAGATTGATTTATGACTGACAATTAGGATTGACATCCATTGTTAGGGTTTTTATACCATTATACTATAGTAGATATCACCTAGGACTAGGGATACCCTATAGTAATCGGATTGTTCTTGATTATAATAATACTTGATTTGATCACTAATTTCGAAGGACTTTGGGATTAGGATTTGAATGTTCAAAGGTTCGCCCACTAAGGACTTAGGAGCAAATACCCTTAAGAACCGGTAATTGATAAGTTGAATTTTGTTAATGAAACAAGGGTTCAGAATTGTTACATGTTAATGCACACATCTACCCTGGCATGTTACTCATATTTGGCTAAATCAACCTTTTTAAGTTTATTTGCAATTTAATTCGTAATCATAAAAACCAAAACCCCCAAGGCTTTTTGTTTAATTGAATTCCTACTAACTCTATAATATCACGCAGTCCTTGAGATCGATATTCGGGGAATTTTCCCTTTATTACTACAGAGGTAAAATAGTACACTTGCTATTTTACCGATCAAGTTTTTGGCGCCGTTGCCGGGGACTGCCGAAGATTATAGAGTTTTTAGATTTATTTCAATTAGAATTTTGTTGCTCTGCGACTAAAATGTTATTTTCTGAAAAAAAAATTATTTTAGTTTTGTTCCTCATTCTAACAATTGTCTAATCTGTTTATGCGAGGTAATTCCTCAGCAGAATTTCTTTTTGACGCAAAAATTGAAAGGACTTTTCACGCAAGGCCCAGACAAGCTCGTCAAGCTAAACTGGAATCCGAGGGAGAAGTGATTACAGTTCATTCTAGTTCAGACACCGAAAGTGAAGAAGAGATCATGGGCGTGGTACCACCACCAGAGAGACTTCTCGGAGACTATGGTGCTAGAAACACACCGGGAGGAAGACTAACTATTGTCAACTAACCGGTGAATGTTCCTAATTTTCAATTGCATCCAAGCACCATCACTCAACTCGAAAGAAAGCCTTTCACCGGAAAGGTTAATGAAGATGCAAACAAGCACTTGCAGAGGTTTCTGACCATGAGTACAACTTTAAAAATCGAAGGTCATACAGAAGAGGCCAAGAAGCTGAGAATGTTCCCATTCACCTTGGCAGAAGAAGCAGAAAAGTGGTTTTATTCCCTTCCAGCGGGTAGCATTACATCATGACAATATGAACTTCAAGCTGAAGGAGGGTTTGCCCTTAGGAGATGCATACAAAAGATTCAAAAGAATTCTAGTAGCATGTCCCACTCACAATATGGACAAGACTGAACAGATGCAAGTATTTGTCAATGGGCTCACAATGAAAACAAAACAGTTAATTGATACAGCAGCTGGAGGCTCGACAAATTTCACAACAGCCTCAGGCATCATCAAAATCATTGAAGCAATAGCTGAAAATGAGCATTTGGAATTGTATGACAGGTGTGCTAGCAAACCGGAAGGAATCATTGATCTCAAGCTGGAGACTTCTAAAACTCGGGTTGAAGATGCGATAGCCGCAGAAGTTGAAAAGAAATTGAAGGCTATGAATATAGGTAAACAACAGGTGGCTCAAGTTCAACAAGCTCAACCTGTCAGCTGTGAAATCTGTAATGGCCCACACCAAACGGTGTACTGTTTTGCTACTCCCAAGCAGATTGAAGAAATCAAATTCCTAAGGCAAAACAACCCGTATTCTAACACCTATAATCCAGGGTGGAAGAATCATCCAAATTTTGCTTGGAAAGATCAACAACAACAAGGTACCTAGAAGGCAGAGTGGGGAGTGGCATTTGAAAGATTAGCTGGGCAGTGTTCTCAGTTCCAAGAAGAAACAAGAAACAACCACAGAAACACTTCGGCCTCAATTAAAAATATGGAAGTTCAAGTGGGGCAGATAGCACAACATCTCACTCTACAGGCACAAGGTACCCTTCCGAGCTCAACTGTGAAAAATCTGAAAGACCAAGAGAAGATTAATGTTGTTACTACAAGAAGTAGGAGAGTAGCAGAATCTGAAAAAGAAAAAGAGAAAGAGGAAATAGATGACCCCATGGTAATAGAGGTGGATCTGGAAATAAGAGAGAATCCAAAAGAGCCAGAAGTTGTGGTACCACCGGTTAAACCAATTGAAGAAAAAAATAAGAAAGACGCTGAACCGGTGTTAAAACTACCTTTCCCCTCCAGAGTGATAAAGAAGGTTTCAAGAGAGAAAGACTTTGAAAAGTTTACAAAATTGTTCAAAAAGTTAGAGGTAAATCTACCATTCTTTGAAGCACTTGAACACATGCCCTTGTATAAAAAATTTATGAAGGAGGTGTTGGCGAAAAAGAGATCACTAGGAGGAGAGCCAAAAATTGCAACCGAGAAGTGTGGTGTAGTCTCGACAGCAAGAAAGATCCCGATAAAGAGGAAAGACCCTGGGGCGGTGGCGATACCATGCACTATCAAGAATATAGCATTTAAAAAGGTACTCCTCGATTCTGGGTCTAGTGTGAGTTTAATGCCTTTGTCCATTTTCAAAAAGCTTGAATTAGAAAAGATTAGTGAAAGTAAGACACAGTTAAGGTTCGCTGATCACACCGTCAAGAAATCCTATGGGGTAGCTGAAGATGTACTAGTGGAAGTTGATAATTTTGTATTCCCTGTTGACTTCCACATCATGGATATTCCGGAAGACGAAGAAACTCCTATCCTTCTTGGGAGACTACTTTTGTCGACAGGCCGCTGCAAGCTCGACATTGAAAAAGGGACACTAACGCTAAAATCATTTGATGAAGAAGTAACCTTGAAGATGTTAGGAGTTAAGAAAAATAGGGCAGGTATGAATGAGAAAACTTCAGCTGGTATGACAGAAGGTGAAAAAGAAGACAAAAATCCTAAAAATCTCCAAGAAAAAGTGTCAAGCATAGCCTCTCGGGTGGAACCAACTTATGTAGCTGTCAAAAGTCCTAAGAAAGCTAAAGGAGTCAAGAAGAATGTGGGAAGCAAATTGAAGAGAGAAGTTAGCCATGCTTCTCATCTTCATGAGTTCGTGGTTGCGAAAGTGACAAGCAACAAGGTTTGGAAAAGGAAATACCCTCCATAATAAAGGGTAATGGACCGTCGAGCTATGCGACGTTAAACGAAGCGCTTCGTGGGAGGCAACCCACGGTTTTAATAATTAATTTGTTTGTTTGTCTATTTTATTTTCAGGAAATAAAAGAGGACGTCTCTAGTGAAAGCTCGGAAGTGATCATTGGAGTGCAATACCCTCTGTGAGTCACCTCTCTCGAACTCGTTCTCAAACATTGAGGCCAATGTTTAGTTCAAGTTTGGGGGAGGCTCGTCTATTCGCATTTTATTTTTTTGTTATTTTTATGTTATTGGTATGATGTGAAACCATAAAGTGAATTTGCCCAAAAGTTTAACCGAAATTTTAATTTTTGTTGAAGAGTTTTGATCTTAAAGAGCGATCGGGAATAGTATATAGAGATGAAGCGAGGATTGTTTGAGAACAGAAAGTTCGGAATAATGTGACAAGAAGAGGTTTGTTTAAACACCCTTGGTTTCCTAAAAGAGATACGAGTCTAACGTGTAGATTTGCACCATAGTACTTGTCTCCTAAGAAGTACTTCTCGAGTAGTTTATCGATACAGTCTGGCAGAAATCAGATTCACTTGCATGACGATTGGTTGAGAAAAAAAAGATATAAAGTTGGCACCAAATGATGAAAAGGCGGTAAAAGGCAATCGACTCGCTAAGTTGGGTAACCCTCACCCGGTTATTCAGCCCAAAGGAGATTGATCCCCAAACGTCGTCCAAAAGGATAATATATAACTGCAAAGTTTGAAAATTTCATCGGTAATAAAAAGTAGCCAATGCTGCTACTTTGTTGCCAGGAAAAGAAAATAAGAAGTCTTGATTCGTCTCATGCAGGTGATGATTATTATAAGAAATGTAGTGCCTTAATATGATTGTCCGAATGAAAGAGGAGGAAAATCGGAAAGAGACTTAAGTGCAAAGCATAGTTGGAGAGGTATCCGAAACGGGAGATTGAGGTTTAAAGTGGTAACAGAAACTCCTCGCGTCATGTGAATGCCGAACCAACTGTTTCTTGATCAATACAGTCGGATATCTCACGTATGAACACCGTGTGCTTTGAAGGTCATTAACTTTTGTAATTGTCGCTTGAGGTCAAGCAACGGTTTAAGTTTGGGGGAGTTTGATCAGTGGTTTTCACACATATATTTACCGTTGTTTTTAAGTATTTTTAAGTTATGTTATTGAGTGTTTTATTTCTTTATTCGTCATTTTATGCTTTGGTTGTATGTTTTAATGTTTTCAGGTTCATATGGAGAAATCGGAGTAAATCAGTGCGAAACTTGGAGTTTTGAGGAAATTCAAAAAACATGCTACAGGAGGCCTGACACGGGTGGCCGTGTTGTACAACACGGGCCGTGTCAGGAAGAGGGTGCAAGAAGAATGGGAAAATAGTGAAGCAACACGGGTGCCCGTGTTGCACAACACGGCCCCTGTTGCACGTCCTGGGGCTTAATAAGAAAAATAAATATGACAGGGGGCCAACACGGGTGCCCGTGTTGCACAACACGGCCCGTGTTGGGTGATGACGCTTATTTCAGTGATTTTTATTATTTAGTTCAGTGGTTGGCCTGCAGGGGTGTTTTTGGGATTTCCAACCAACTTATGTGAGTCTGCACTATTTAGGAGAGTTTTCAAGATGAATTAGGGATCTTTTTGCCACACGAAGAAAAGGGAGGATTGAGAAAAGAAGCCTATGCAATTGGAGAAGAACAGAGAACTCTCATGAGCGGAAGCCATTGAAGATCAAAGTTCATCATCTCTATTGTAATGTGTTTATTTGATACCGTTGTAATTTCTTTGGATGATATGAGTAGCTAAACCCCCCAATGCTAGGGGGTTGTCCTTGATTAACATTTGTGATGATTTTGAATTCCGAATTTCAATAACATATTTCTCTTTCATGTTCAATTTAATGGTATAAGGTTTTTAATGCTTTCCTCGTCGGACCAACTGGATTGATTTATGACTGACAATTAGGATTGACATCCATTGTTAGGGTTTTTATACCATTATACTATAGTAGATAACACCTAGGACTAGGGATACCCTATAGTAACTTGATTGTTCTTGATTATAATAATACTTGATTTGATCACTAATTTCGAAGGACTTTGGGATTAGGATTTCAATGTTCAAAGGTTTGCCCACTAAGGACTTAGGAGCAAATACCCTTAAGAACCGGTAATTGATAAGTTGAATTTTGTTAATGAAACAAGGGTTTAGAATTGTTACATGTTAATGCACACACCTACCCTGGCATGTTACTCATATTTGGCTAAATCAACCTTTTTAAGTTTATTTGCAATTTAATTCGTAATCATAAAAACCAAAACCCCCAAGGCTTTTTGTTTAATTGAATTCCTACTAACTCTATAATATCACGCAGTCCTTGAGATCGATATTCGGGGAATTTTCCCTTTATTACTACAGAGGCAAAATAGTACACTTGCTATTTTACCGATCAATCTCCCCGAGCATCTTCATCCAAGTCTGAAAGCTTAGTAATGTACTGGTCGGTACCATACTCAAAATGATCACGGGACCAAAAGAACCTGAACTTAGGCCTGCGAGAGGTGATAGGCTCCCCTATATCGTTAAGCAGCAGACGACCGTGGATATCTAAGGTCGGCACGCGAGCAAAAACACTGTCTCGGGCCTCCGGGAACTGCGGGCGGATAAGGAAGAAGCGGGGCTTATAACCCTTCAAGGAATCCGAAAAAGATTTGAATATCTTTTTGGATTGCTTCAAGGATATCCATCTGAAGCGGCCATCCCACACCGTCCGCTGAACTTAGAATATATAAAAAAACAAAGGGATCGTTGCCCCTATCTTCAGATGTGTGCAGACAAGCTCAAATGCTCGGATGAAGGCAGTCGAGTTCGGGTGAAGCTGCCCGGGGGCTACCTCCAGATGATTAAGAATGCCCACCTGAAACTCAGTGAAAGGAACGCAAATCCCATCTCCCGAAATACGACCTCGTACATCGGAAGCAAATCAGGAGCGTACACGCCACAAATGCGATCCTCTTCAGCCGGGATGAGCACCGACCACCCTTCCCCTACATCCGCAAAGATATCCGAATCATCTTCCACGAAATAACTCTCCACGTCGAGCGCTTCTTGGTGCACCCAAGCCAGCGGGGATATGTCCGGACGAGCTGGAGGAGTAGAAGAGGATGAGCCCGATACCGTCGGACGTCGTTCATCGGCCATATTCACCTGAAACACTGGGAAGAACAGTGAATTCGACAATTCAATCAAATCCACCCTTCCATCATCGTTCAGAGTGAAAGGGCACACAAACCGCCCAGAGACCAAATGATCCGCGTCCTTGCCCCTTCTAGAATTACAGATTCCGAGCTAGATGAGGTACGCGCCCGAGGAAAGGGCAAAAACGCAGGTTATATCACAACGACCTACGTCCCTAGAGAAAATACTAAAACCACAATCAACGATGGACTAACACTCTCAAACAACTATCAACAAAATTGAAAACTGAGCTCAAATGAAGGATTCAACCATACACAGTCATGAACGATGGAGAAATGATGGATCCTTCTATTTATAGGCTTTCTATCTCCGCCATCCACCACCAACTTCATCATGAACCTTCAGCAAAATCGTCCTAGAAATCTATCCTAGCCACATGCAAACGGTTCTAAACAACAATCGAAGCATAAAATATGGAAAATAGGAATCAATAGTAAACTTACAAGTACGATTCTGACGAGAAGGTTGAAGAATTGGTAGAAAACACCACTGCAAGAGCTCACGATTGGCGGCGGAGGGAGAAGAACGAAGCAACAGAATTTGAAATGTTTGGGGAAATGATGGATCCTTCTATTTATAGGCTTCTAAAGGCGTCACATGCGGTGCACGTGCAACACTGTGTAAAAGCGTGGCCATTATTTACCCTAACTGCCTAGGTATTAGGGTAGCCATCATTTCGCATTAAATGCGACACGCCCCCTACCAACTTTTCTGAAACGACACGCTTCCCTAATCCCAGCCTGACCCTTCTTCTCCCCGGGAACGTGAGACCTATCCTCCTCGGATGCCCAGGCTCGGGTCCCCTGAAGATTCCCTGGCTCAACTTCCATTAAGTCGTCACTCCCTCGACCAGAAGCAACAACTTGGGGGGCTCCTGTTCTGGACCAACCCAATCAGTATAATTGGGCCAATCCAGCCTTCGGTCCAAGACACTTAAAGACCACGCGTGACAAGTTCCGCCCGATCTCTCTGTGCAAACTCATAAGACAGCCGACCACGAGGGACCCTCGTGCCCGGTAAACAACTAGCTCGCGTGTCATCTAAATATACGCCTCAGAAGGAGGAGTCTAATCCGCATAAGAACACCCTATAAATAGCCTTCTCCACACAGAGGGAAGGTAATCTTTTCCCACCCCCAAATTTTCTCACTTTGTTGTACCTTGTGGAATACCTTCTTACTTTTGCATCGGAGTGCCTTGTAGGTACAACCCTTTTTTCCCATCAACCATCCCGAACTTCAAGCCTTCATTGTTGCTGGCCATCTGATCTGCTCGGTAAGATGCGTGGCGCCGTCTGTGGGAAAAATCTAGCTCCCCCGTTCCTTTTTCTTGCACCTTCTTGCTTCCTGCAAGAACCTAGGAACCAAAGCTTTATTCAAATCATTACTCATGGCCGGCAATAACGAAGATCCCTCTTCATTAGACGCTGCGATACTCAAGAAAAACGACATCTCCGTCGTTCTCCCTTCCAGAAACACCGTCCCTCGAAATGGTGTCATGGCGTCCCCTTCTCCAAAAGATCTCCAAGATGATCCATTTCATCATCTCGAAAATACAAGCGGGAAGGACAACCCCGAAGAAATTTCGGGAAACCCTTTCATCTCCAAAGGTCAGACTCCCCAGGACCAGACAATGAACGCTGTTATGGCCGCCCTTGCCCAGACCAACGCGCTCATACAATAGCAAAACGACAGTATCAGGGCGCTCGAGCAAAAACGCCGATCTAAGACTCCCCAGGTCACAAGCATCGCTCTCAGCGCGACGTGATTCCCAAAAAACGCCCTCGATCTCCCTCCCCCAGGGAGAACGCTGGTCCATCCTCCAAGAAAGGGACAAGCGACCACCGATCCCGACACCGGTCACAGTCTCCTCGACCAAAAAAGAGATCCCGTTCACCTCCGATAGGGCACAACGATAACCGGAGACGACAAAGGCGGAGTCAGAGCCACTCTTCCACTCCTTCCGCCAGCGACGATGAAGAAGAGCGCAGAGGCCGTCTTTCCCACTCAATCTTGGAAGCGCCCCTACCGGTCGGTCTTGAAAAACCCCCGCCACTGGGCACATACGACGGGACCACCGATCCGGACGAACACATAGAGAAAATCGACGCCCCTGTCGACTATAGAGGAGTGCCCGGTGCCATCAAATGCCATTTGTTCCCTACCACCCTGCGCAAAGGAGCCATGACTTGGTATAAAAGTTTGCCCGATGAGTCCATCACTTCATGGAAGGTGCTCGGGAAACTTTTTTCCAGACACTTCACGGCCTCCCGAAGACACCCCAAGTCAGAAGCATCTTTGGAAGCCATTATCCAAGGAAAAGACGAGTCCCTACGGGCTTACATAGAAAGATTCAATAAGGAAGCTGTGCAAGTATCCACCACTGCCCATATGAAGAAATTCTTGCTCGAGCGAGGCCTCCGACCACGCTCAGACTTCGCCAAAGCCGTCGGGATCGAAACACCGGCCACTCTAGACGAGTTCTTCCTCAAAGCCCGGGCGTACATACAATATGAGGAAAAAGAGGCCGCTCACGCGGTACGCAATTCTAGACAGGAAGAAAGCAGTAAGAATGGTCGCCAAGATGATTCCCGTTGGGGAACAGACAAAAAGAAAGACGACAAGGGCCGGGATCCCAAAGACTACAAAGCTCCAGTCGGGAAGTTCTGAGAATACACCCCACTCAACGCCTAAAGGGAACGCATCTTAAACGAATGCGCGAACACCGAATTCCAGACGGGCAAGGTCCGCTTCCCTAAAACCATGCCTGCGCGACCGAACATGGATAAATCAAAGTTCTGCCGATTCCATAAAGGCCACGAGCACAACACTGAGGACTTCATCCACCTAATGGATGCCATATAGATATTAATCAAGGAGGGACACTTGAAGCAATACGCAAAAAAGCAGGGGGCCGCCAAAGAAGCCAAACCAATCACCGAGGAAAATCCGGCGGAGGATACGCCCGCCATGCACGTGGCCATGAGCATCACTAGGCCGGAAGACTTTTACCTCCCTGACTGTGCCAAATCAGCGACCGCCACCTCTTCTCACAGCAGATGGGAGATGTTCCGCTCCGCCATGGTCATATCGGGCGGGGGATTCAGTAAGCTCACCGTGGGATCCGTGAAACGAAAATTTGACAAGCTACTCTCAGCCAATTCGAGCAAAGCCGGTGCTCTCAACCAAGGCAGCCCATCCTCTATATCCTTCTACAAAGAAGAATTGCCCAATGGAGCACCCAATGCCACAATTCCCCTCCTCATCCGGGCTCGGATGGCCAACTTTGACGTTCGACGCATATTGGTCGATCAAGGAAGTTGGGTTGACATCATGTACTCCCAACTGTTCAAAACGCTGCAGCTCAACGACAACCACCTTACCCTCTATGTAGGATCGGACCTACAAGGTTTCAACGGCACGGTAACTAAACCGTGGGGCTTTACCGAGCTCATAGTTTCAATCGGATCGGCGGAAACCGCGAGGGCCGTTAAGGTCCAATTCCTGGTCATCGACTTCCCGTCAATATACCAATGCATCCTCGGACGCCCGACCCTGGCCAAGTTGATCGCAGTCCCTTCAACCGTGCATCTCAAACTCAAATACTACACAACCAAAGGACAAGTCGCAACACTCAATGACGACATTGAAGCGGTCAGGAGATACTTCGAAGCCTCCGCCAAAGGCTTTAGTACGATAAAGACACCCGCTCAAGACAAAATAGCGACCAGCGCTATCTCTGAGACCAACCGATCAATGTCGCGCATCGACACGGTCGACCTCGACAGCCGTTTCTTGGGAGAACCCGAGCAGAGCACAAACGCAGGTACATCAGAAGGGATCCTCCGACCAATTCCAGACGGAGACTTCGAACTCGTGGCCCTCAGAAAAGATCCGACCAGGGGAGTCAAGATCGGAGCAGACCTGGCGGACCTGGCCAAAAGACAATTCAAAGCTTGCCTCCGCGAAAACGCCGACCTATTTGCTTGGAGCGCCGCCGAGATGCCCGGGCTCAATCCAGAAGTGGCTTGCCATCACCTGACTATCGACCCCGCTTGCAAGGCTGTCGCTCAGAGAAGAAGAAAACAATCACCAGAGAAAACGGCTGCGGCTGAACTAGCTGTAAAAGACCTCCTAGAGGCCAAATTTATATCGGAGGCCAAGTACACCACTTGGCTATCCAATGTTGTACTTGTTAAAAAATCAAATGGAAAATGGCGCATGTGCACTGACTACACCGATCTTAATAGGGCTTGCCCAAAAGATGCTTACCCTTTGCCTAACATAGATAAACTAGTCGATAATTCCGCCGGTTTTAAATTACTTTCATTTATGGACGCATACTCCGGGTAAAATCAAACACCCACGGATAAAACTGACAAGAAATACACGGCCTTCATGACCGAATCGGGCAACTACTATTACAACATAATGCCCTTCAGTCTGAAAAACGCCGACGCAACACACCAGCGCATGATGAACAAAGTGTTCCGAGCGAAAATAGGCAACATGCTCGAAGTCTATATGGACGATATGATCGTCAAATCCCAAAAAGAAACCAATCATGCCGCCCATCTCAAAAAGGTTTTCGAGCAAGCCCGAAAGTGCAAGATGAGGTTCAACCCTGAGAAATGTACGTTCGGCGTGCGGGCAGGAAAATTCCTCGGTTTTTACCTAACAGAAAGAGGAATCGAAGCCAACCCGCATAAATGCAGGGCTTTTTCGGATTTTCCCAACTTGAGCTCAAAAAAGTCAATCCAAACCCTAAACGGCATGCTCACGTTACTATCCAGGTTTGTGGCCAAATCCGCCCAACATGCCCTTCCCTTGTTTAAACTCTTGCGCAAGGAAACCGCCTCCGAATGGACGGAAGAGTGTCAGCGCGCCCTCTCCCGTCTCAAGCAAGCCCTCTCCAGCCCACCGGTCTTATCCCAGCCTGAGGCCGGAGAAATCCTATACCTCTATCTCGCCGTATCCACCGAGGCCGTTAGCGCGGCCTTAATATGAGAAACCCCGGAAGGCCAGAAACCCATTTACTTCACAAGCAAAGCACTCAAAGGCCCCGAGGTCAGATACCAGCAAATCGAAAAGGTCGGACTCGCATTAATAACCGCGGCCCGGAGACTCAGGCACTATTTCCTAGCTTATACCATAGTCGTGCAAACCGAGCAACCCGTGAAACAATTGCTTGCACGCTCCGATACGGCCGGAAGGATGCTCCGTTGGTCATTAGAGCTTGCAGAGTTTGACATTAAATATTAAGGAAGAAAAGCCCTTAAGGCACAGGTCTTGGCAGATTTCGTGGCTGAAATGGCCTTCCCCGAAACAACAAACAACAACGCCCGGAGATGGACCTTATACGTGGACGGGGCGTCAAGCTCAACTGGCAGCGGAGCAGGGATCATCCTAGAAAACGGGGAAGGAACCCTCATAGAAGTATCCCTCTCGCTCTCATTCCCAACATCCAACAACCAAGCCGAGTATGAGGCCCTGCTTGTCGGACTGCGCCTCGCAAACGACTTAGAAGCCGAGGAAATTGAGGTATTCACCGATTCTCAACTGGTCGCATCCCATATCTCAGGCGAACATCAGGTCAAAAGCGAAGCCCTCGCCGAATATCTGGCCCTCGTACGAGAAAGACTAACCCAATTCAGGAGCGCCAAAGTAAAACACATCCCAAGGGAACACAACTCTCGGGCAGCCGTCCTATCAAAACTAGCTAGTACGAGGAAGAAAGGGGGCAACAAATCTGTAATCCAGGAAATATTGCCAAAACCTAGTACTGAATCTCCATCTGCACTAACACTCGTAAATGCGATAGGGGATGCGTCCTGCTGGATGACCCCCGTATATAATTACCTAACTAGCGACCTCCTGCCTGCCGATCCAAAAGAGGCCTTCGTAATGCGAAGGAGAGCCTGCTCGTACGTCTTGGTCGAAAATCGCCTCTATTGACGAGGATTTTCCATACACCTCCTCAAATGCATAGATGAGGGCACGGTTCCCCACATACTCCGAGAGATACACGAGGGAATCAACTCGCGACACTTAGGAGGGAGATCTCTCGCCCGGAAAGCCCTTTGTGCCGGATACTATTGGCCCACGATGCAAGACGACGCCAAGGAATACATAAAGAAATGCGACAAGTGCCAGCGTTTTGGGGACATGCACCTTGCACTCCCCAACAAACTTAAGTCTTTGTCATCTCCATGACCGTTCGCGTGGTGGGGCATGGATCTCCTCGACCCGTTCGTAACCGGGAGCAATCAGAACAAATATCTAATTGTCGCGTCGACTATTTCACTAAGTGGATCGAGGCCGAACCATTAGCCAAAATCACCACCTTAAACGTACTTCGCTTCTAAAGAAACATCCTCGCCCGGTTTGGGGTATCCTTGGCTATCATCACCGACAATGGCACCCAGTTCACCGACGGGCGTTTTCAAGAATTCGTCACGAAATTAGGAACCAAACAACATTTTGCATCAGTCGAGCATCCCCAAAAAAACGGGCAAGCGGAGGCCGCTAACTGAGTAATATTAAGGGGCCTCAAAAGAAGACTGGATGAAATAAAAAGGGGATGGGTCGAAGAGCTACACAGCATCCTCTGAGCCTATCGCACTACCCCACACTCCACCACCGGGGAGACCCCTTCCGACTGACATACGGGACATAGGCTGTGATCCCCGTCGAGATACATGTTCCCTCAAGACGCACCGAAGAGCCCCTCGAAATAGAGGGCAACATCGAGGCAATTAGAGAAGAGCTCGACCTGGTCGATGAAATACGAACCAGAGCCGCTCTACGCGAAGCCTCGCTCAACCAAAAAATCGCCCTAAGGCATGACGCAAAAGTCATTAAACGGGAATTCAAAGTAGACAGCCTAGTGCTCAAAAGAAACCACAAAGATTCCCGAGAAGGCAAATTGGCCGCAAATTGGGAAGGCCCCTATCGTGTCCGAGCAAGGACAGAAAATGGGGCATACTACCTAGAGAATTTGCAAGGAGAAGAACTCGCTTGACCTTGGAACACTAAAAAGCTCAAACATTACTACAGCTAAAAACACAGGTGCAGCCTGGTACACGTCGAGCACCTCTAATGAAACAAAACGACAGAAGCCCGCTCTCTTAATCGAGCAGACTCCTTGTCCTTCAGGGAACCCGAATACCGAGCATCCCCGTCGTAAACACGTACCACGACGGCAGAACGCCCCCCTCGCGAGGGGACCGTTCACTCTATGAGCCCCGGAGCTCAACACAAAGAAATCTGAGGCTCACCATATGCCAGGCACATGTCCCCGGCAATCGACCACAGTTCCACACACTTGGCAATCAATATTGTATAAGTCGCGCAAACCTTCCAAACATGCAATATAAACACACAGAACACAGCAATGGTACTTTATTCACCATTCATGAAGATTACAAAACAAACATCGAATGAAAAGAAAACGCTTCACTCCTCCCGACGGGCAAATTCCTCCGAGTGAAGATACTGATACCAATCTTCATCCCACTCAGTCTCGGGACCATTTGCGTCAACCACGACTCTCACATCAGTCGACTGAGCAGGATCATCAGAACCATGGGCCCCCTGGGAACGAGAAGCGGAGCCGGTCGTAACCTTCTTCTTCTCGTTCACCCTTTTCGCTCCACAAGAGCGCGAGGCTGAAGACACTTTCTTCTCCTTAGCTCCACCCTTTCCTGCGTACAAAAATGAAGAAAGAAAGGTCCATAAGACCTCCTTTTATAGAGGAAGAAGGGGAACATAAAGCTTGGGAAACGAACAAGCCTTTAATGAATAAAGACGTTGGGAACCAATAACACACCTCCCAAAAACTCAAAACGCATGCACACAAAATCTAAGGAAAATACCAAAAGCGTTAAAAACTAAGTACTTTTAAATAAAGACGGGCAAAAAGCCCGAAGATGTGCCCAACTACGGCCATCAAGACCGAGCTGGTAAATGTACATACAAAATCAAAATGGGGGGCATACCCCCCAGAACATCATTACAAAATAAAGGCTCATAGGCCTATCATTTGAACACTTATAACATAAAACCTTCAAGCACCTTCCTCCATCCGGACTTCCTTGGCTTCCTGAGTCGCTGGCTCCTCCCCGAAGACCGGAGAAACAATCTGATCACCCTCCACGCGATGATAAGGTCCGGTACCCTCGGTCACCAACTCCACCCCAAGATTTTTCAACTTGAGCGGGGTCACAATAGAGTTATAGGTATCCTCGGCAGCCGCTACACAATCGCTCCCCAAGACTCTGATATATTGGATCAGATCCGCCCGGGTTAAGAGAGCCCTCTCCTCTTCCGACTCATCCTCAGCAGGAGTTTGAGAATGGCGAAGAGAGGCCTCCCTCACCGAGGAGGACAACATCGCTCCATACAGAGTCCGGGAGAGCAAGGTGTATTAACCTTGCACATCAGCCAAGGCATCCTCTTTCGCACTCAGCCGAGCCTTCACGGACGCCAATTCTTCTCCCTGCATCTTCAGCAGTTGCTCTCGGTCCATCAGGGCAGAGGTCTTCATCTTGACTTACTCCTCGAGCAATCTTACTGCCTCCACAGACAAAGGGGCCGAGCGAGCATAGAGAGTAGCCATCTCAAGAACCCAAACCAAGGCTGAAGCATCCTGCACAAGGAACCTTTGACGAACAGAGGGCTCCAAACCCTCGATATGAAGAGACTCAGCACGGGGAATGGTCAAAGAGGGCCCTCCCTCGAAGAACCAGGGCTTGGGGAAGCAAGGAGGAATGGTAAAGATATCACCAGACTCCTCCTGAGTTAGATCCACGGCCTCAGTCCTCTGTCGCTTGGGACGAACCAATGCATCTGGATCCGGCTGCGGACGAAGAGGAGAAGGAAGTACCGTGATCGGCCTCAAAGACTCACCCTGGTCAGAAGCCCTCAAAGGGGAACCAGCAGCAGTAGAAGAAGAGGAGGCACCCGAGTCTGCAACTGGGGACCTCTGCACAGCTGCCAATCTGGGACCAGCACTCTTCTTAATGACCCCCTTTAGGTTGCTCGCTTTCCTGAGTATCCGGTCATGACGAGCACGATCCATTGAATCTTCAAAGAAAAAGAAAAACATGAGAAGCCAGCCCATCATGAAATCACTACGAAAAAGAAAAAAGCTATAAAAATGATAGAGGCAAATCAAAAAACGAGACAAGAAGGAAGGGGCAAATACCCAGGTAGGCAAAAGCCCCCTCATCAGTTCCCTCAGCCAAAAGTTCCTTTATGCTAATCACTCCCAGTTCCCTAATAAGTTGCCCGTCTTCGCCAACAACGGGTATCCCCGATCGATCCACTTTGGAGACCGGAGGAAGGCCTTGCCCGAACTTCTGGAGAATAGCATAATCTCCCCGAGCATCTTCATCCAGGTCTGAAAGCTTAGTAATGTACTGGTCGGTACCATACTCAAAATGATCACGGGACCAAAAGAACCTGAACTTATGCCTGCGAGAGGTGACAGGCTCCCCTATATCGTTGAGCAGCGGACGACCGTGGATATCTAAGGTCGGCACGCGAGCAAAAACACTGTCTCGGGCCTCCGGGAACTGCGGGCGGATAAGGAAGAAGCGGAGCTTATAACCCTTCAAGGAATCCGAATAAGATTTGAATATCTTTTTGGATTGCTTCAAGGATATCCATCTGAAGCGGCCATCCCGCACCGTGCGCTGAACACAGAATATATAAAAAAACAAAGGGATCGTTGCCCCTATCTTCAGATGTGTGCAGACAAGCTCAAATGTTCGGATGAAGGCAGTCGAGTTCGGGTGAAGCTGCCCGGGGGCTACCTCCAGATGATTAAGAATGCCCACCTGAAACTTAGTGAAAGGAACGCAAATCCCATCTCCCGGAATACGACCTCGTACATCGAAAGCAAATCAGGAGCGTACACGTCACAAATGCGATCCTCTTCAGCCGGGATGAGCACCGACCACCCTTCCCCTACATCCGCAAAGATATTCGAATCATCTTCCACGAAATAACTCTCCACGTCGAGCGCTTCTTGGTGCACCCAAGCCAGCGGGGATATGTCCGGACGAGCTGGAGGAGTAGAAGAGGACGAGCCCGATACCGTCGGACGCCGTTCATCGGCCATATTCACCTGAAACACTGGGGAGAACAGTGAATTCGACAATTCAATCAAATCCACCGTTCCATCATCGTTTAGAGTGAAAGGGCACACAAACGGCCCAGAGACCAAATGATCCGCGTCCTTGCCCCTTCTAGAATTACAGATTTCGAGCTAGATGAGGTACGCGCCCGAGGAAAGGGCAAAAACGCAGGTTATATCACAACGACCTACGTCCCTAGAGAAAATACTAAAACCACAATCAACGATGGACTAACACTCTCAAACAACTATCAACAAAATTGAAAACTGAGCTCAAATGAAGGATTCAACCATACGCAGTCATGAACGATGGAGAAATGATGGATCCTTCTATTTATAGGCTTTCTATCTCCGCCATCCACCACCAACTTCATCATGAACCTTCAGCAAAATCGTCCTAGAAATCTATCCTAGCCACATGCAAACGGTTCTAAACAACAATCGAAGCATAAAATATGGAAAACAGGAATCAATAGTAAACTTACAAGTACAATTCTGACGAGAAGGTTGAAGAATTGGTAGAAAACACCACTGCAAAAGCTCACGATCGGCGGCGGAGGGAGAAGAACGAAGCAACAGAATTTGAAATGTTTGGGGAAATGATGGATCCTTCTATTTATAGGCTTCTAAAGGCGTCACATGCGCTGCACGTGCAACACTGTGTAAAAGCGTGGCCATCATTTACCCTAACTGCCTAGGTATTAGGGTAGCCATCATTTCGCATTAAATGCTTCCCTACTCCCAGCCTGACCCTTCTTCTCCCCGGGAACGTGAGACCTATCCTCCTCAGATGCCCAGGCTCGGGTCTCCTGGAGATTCCCCGGATCAACTTCCATTAAGTCGTCACTCCCTCGACCAGAAGCAACGACTTGGGGGGCTCCTGTTCTGGACCGACCCAATCAGTATAATTGGGCCAATCCAGCCTTCGGCCCAAGACACTTTAAGACCACGCGTGACAAGTTCCGCCCGGTCGCTCCGTGCAAACTCATAAGACAGCCGACCACGAGGGACCCTCGTGCCCAGTAAACAACCAGCTCGCGTGTCATCTAAATATACGCCTCAGAAGGACGAGTCTAATCCGTATAAGAACACCCTATAAATAGCCCTCTCCACACAAAGCGCAAGGTAATCTTTTTCCACCCCCAAATTTTCTCACTTTGTTGTACCTTGTGGAATACTTTCTTACTCTGGCATCAGAGTGCCTTGCAGGTACAACCCTTTTTTCCCATCAAACATCCCAAACTTCAAGCCTTCATTGTTGCTGGCCATCTGATCTGCTCGGTAAGATCACTTCTTATGCTGCCTGTTGCCTTTGGATTTGAAAAATAGTCAAGTCCCTCGAATACGAGGATACCTTAGCAATGTTGCCCTCAGTTAATTTTCATCATCAAAGATCATAAGTCCCTTCAAGTTGCCTATGATAAATATGATCTTTTACCTCGATGTTGCCTCGGTTAAATGATGATTGTCCTTTCGAATGCTAAGGTATCCTCACTGGTTGCCTAAAATGACTATTGTATCCTCCCCTAAAGACTACCTGCCCTCTTTATGGTAGGGACAGTCTTATGGAGAACGATAATCCTCAATGACCCTTTTCAAATCCAATGAAAGGACTACCTGCCCTCTTTATGGTATGGATAGCCCTTTCAAATGAAAACTTAAAGAACAAGAAAGACAATCTTAGGGTAGGTGCTCTTAAATGCTTACTCACATTCAAACTTTCAAATTACTTTTTCACACCCCTTTTTCAAATCAATTCAAAAAGGCTACGCTTATTTACAAGCTAAAGTCCTTATTTAAAACTTTTCAATTCACACATGACACTTTTCAAACAATTCAAGCAAACAAGTGAGCTAAGCAATTAAGAGCCCATGGATAACCATGGATACAAAAGGTGCTTACACCTTCCCTTTGTATAACTCAAAGTCTTTTAAAAGGTATTTTTTCTATTCTTTTAGCCTTTTCTAATTGGATAAAATAAAAGTCGGTGGCGACTCTTGCTATCCGCAACATTTCAAAAAAGTCAGTTCTCCCACCGTATTACACGGTGTTATACAAATCCAAGATAACAAAACTATAAGTTAGCGCCTTTATTTATCCATAAAAAAATTAATAAACCCGTTATCTCAGTTTTCTTGAGAACCGAGATAATATAGCTATAAGAACCTCGTTCGAATCCCCGTTACCACTCTAAGACTTTATTATCAATAAACTAGAATATGCAATATTAGAAAAAAGAAATTTTTAATTGATAATAATAAAAAATTACACAACAAAGAAAACTACTCAACAAATTCAAACTTCTTAGTCCACTCAACTTCAACATTAACCCTAAATATTCCTAACTAATGGAAAAGTTCAGAAAGAACTCTTCCATAAGGTATGAGGAAAGTCATTTCCTGCTGAGAAGTATTTAGCATTTCCTTCAAGAAGTTGAAAATGGTAAGAGGAAGATTAACTCTCATGTTGTAGATGAGGAATAACAAGAGATGCTTGTCATACCAAGTAAGCGTTTCCAGGTCTTTCTGTCTTGGGCAGATATTTGCCACTAAAAGTTGAAACAAAATTTTTGCACTATAGAGTAGAGAAGCAGGACTGGAGAGGTTATTTTGTTTGGCATAAATTTGATGAAGTTGGGTTGAGTAGACATTTTTATTTTCAAAGTGTTCAACACAACTACTTGTCTCCTGACAGTTGATTGTCATAGCAACCGATGATGGAGTAATAGAGAAAGGAGAGCCATTGATATAGGAATGGATGATTTCATCATGACCAGCTGGCATAATGGAGGCATTTGCTAGAACAAGATTTGGTTATGCATTCAATCTTTAAGTTTTGATGATAACAATACATATATTTCTTACGTAATAATTATGTACTCTAATAGTTTCTTAAGTGTGAAGATTTACTATTTTTGGTTGATTTCGGATTGATGTCCAAAAATCATCAGCATCAGCGTCAACACATATTAGGAGAAATATTCATCCCAATTTTAAAGTGACATCAGCAGTTGTGAAGAATTTTGAAGTGCTCATCAGATAAAGGATTTACAAATGTTCGAAAGCTAAGCTACTCTTCCAGATCAGAAATCAAGATTTCTAGGCTTAGATAAGCTTTTGCTTCCAGCTCAGAAATACATATTGCGTCATTTAGATAAGTTGTTGCTTTCAACTCTGAAGAATATTTTCTCTTGGAACGTCTACGTTACTTGATCTCTTCCATTCTTTCTCTACTTCAGAACAAAAGTACATGCCAAAGAAGAATGATCAGATAAACTTTATCCAACTACTGCAAGACCTATTGTACGAACCCGGTTTTGGTGTGCTCTTTGTTCCCCACAACTTTTTGGAGCCATTACATCAAGCTGTAGGGGAAGTTTCAACTTGTCCTTCACAAGAGTGATTTTTAAGGGACTATATATAAGAGACACTCTCACTTGAAGATGGTGCCAAATTCACGAGAAGAAAATTTATAAGGCGATTCACAAAGCTACTCAAGCTATAATTTTCAATCTCAGCAAATAAACTTCAAAATGAAAAAGAGAAAGAAATATCTTAGAGATATTGTACTAAACACTCAATTGTGAGAAATCTAGATTCTAAGATTCTCTAGAACAGAAGAGTTGTTTCTCGTTAGATTCTAAAACGAATTCAACCCCCCTTCTTGTTTTTACTCTACCTTCAATTGGCATCAGAGCTCCGGCTCTATTTTTTATTTTTATATCAAAAACTTAATTGTGTAGAGAGGTCCAGTGTGAAAAAATTTCTAAATGGCTACCATTGCTAACACTAATGAAATAGATAGTTACAATGCTAAACCTCCATTCTTAGATGGTGAGAGATTTGATTATTGGAAAGATATACTAGAAAGTTTCTTTCTTGGATATGATATTGATCTCTGGGAGATTGTCGCAAATGGTTATGAAGCACCTGTTACTGCTATTGGTATTCCCATTACTAGAAACAGAATGAATGATGAACATAAATGTGATTTCAAGAATCATCAAAAAGCTAGAACCATTATTCTCAATCTTACAACGGATATGAGAAAATTACAAATAGAGATACAACAAAAGACATTATTGATTCGTTAACAATGACACATGAAGGGAATGATCAATTCAGAGAAACTAAGGCTCTTGCCTTAATTCAAAAATATGAAGCTTTCAAGATGGAAGAAGAAGAAACTATGGAAACTATATTTTCAAGGTTTCAAACTCTTGTCGCAGGTCTCAAGGTTCTGAACAAAGGTTATACTACTGCTGATCATGCTAAGAAGATCATCAGAGGTCAACCCAAGAAATTGAGACCTATGGTAACTGCGTTAAAGCTCTCTAAACAACATATCTCTTGAGGAGCTGGTTATCTCTCTCAGAAGTCATGAAATAGAGCTAGAAGAAGATGAGCCTCATAAAAGAGGAAAATTAGTTGCTCTAAAGTCCAGATCAAAAAGGACTGAGTCAGAAAAAACAAAGAAAATGAATGTTTCTGATGATGAAGAGGTGTTGTCACTTCTTTCTAGAGGAGTTAAACAACTCTGGAAGAAAAGACAAAATAAGTTCCCATGATCCAGGAACAGAGGAGATCGTCCATAAATGTCTGGAAAAGAAAGATCAAGTAGAGAAGTTACACGCTACGAATGCAAGGAGTCAGGACACTACATAAATGATTGTCCAAAGCTTAAGAAAAAAAGCACCAGAAAAGAAGACTTAAGAAAATAAATTTTAAAGGGCATGATGAAAGGTCTCATGGAAACATTGGATGACTCTGAATCTGAAGAATAAGGATCTGATTCTAAGGAGGAGTATTCAAATGTAGCATTCATGGCTACAACATCAGAAGGATACTCAACAGAAACTGAGTCTGACTCAAATTAAAGAACTCCGTAGGGGAATAATAAAAGGAAAGAGTAACAAACTCAAATTAAAGAAACGTTGGAGAAAAGGAGAAAATCATCAGAGATATTCAGAAAAGCATTGGATAAACTTTGGAACACATCAGGCACATCCAGAAAAGCATTGAATGTACGAGAACCTAACATCAGAGATATTCCGAAAAGCATTGAATAAACTCTGGAACACATCAGGAACATCCAGAAAAGCATTGGATGGAAGGAAATCAGTGACATTCAGAAAAGCATTGAATGAGGTGAAAAACCCTCTACTTGGGGTTGTGACATCTAATTATTGGCTTTGGATGAAAGGATACACACTCAAGGGCATATCCAGAAAAGAATTGGATTGAGTTGCAAACTAAACTCAAAAATACATTGAGAACATCCAAAAAAGAGTTGCATGAGGACAATGATTCTGAAGATACATCTGAAACATTCAGAAAAGTCTTGAATGTACAGGAAAATGTTCTGGTAAAACATCATAACAAGTAAGACATATCTGGAAGAACATCAGATAAATATATTCGAATCTGGAAGATCATCAGATAGACACAAAGGGGTTCTAGAAAAACATAGATAATCACAAAGTAGGGTTCTAGAAGAACATCAGAACAACAAAGAGACATTCGTGAAAACATCGGATAAAATGATTCTGGGAGAACATCAGAATAACAAAGACACATCCAAAGAAGCATCAGATAAAAGGATTTTGGGAGAACATCAGAATAATAAAGACACATCAGGGAAAGCATCGGATAAAAGGATTATGGGAGAACATCAAAACAACAAAGACACATCCAGAAAAGCATCGGAGAGACAGAGACAAATGAAACAAAGGGATAAATTAGTTTTGGTAGGTGCCAAGTAAATTGGACTTTGATCACGAGGTAAGATGTTGATAGAAATAGGATCTCCGGAAATGTAAATGAGCATGAATTTTGTTTCTATGTATGACGTTGGATTTTTCTATGCATGATATATGAGTGATCAATGCAATACAATGTTTATGCTGACGACAATCGAGATAGACTTTTTTGAGAGGTAGAATGGGAAATCTGATTCCTCAACATAGGGAACTCTGCCAACTCTGCTCAGGAAGAAAATTATTGAACATACTTCTGTCATACTTGTAACTACATCAAACTTACAATCTTTTGAGAAGGACTGATGAACTGCTTGGGGATTCTCTTGAAAAAGATTACCCTAAATTGGTTGATTGATGTAGAATAACTGATCATGGCTTATACTTGAGTAATTCTTGAAATGTCTACTTTATTGTACGCTTCAGAACACTTGCTCCAACATGAGTCTCGAAAGAGATCATATGATAAACCAATTCTGAGAATAGCTTGCAATGAGAGATAAATCTTAAAATGATTCTCAAAAAGATCTTGAAGTTAAATGCCTCTGATAAGATCACATACCAAGTTCCTTAATTGTTTGAAATTCCTTGATGAAGAAAGTTGTTTACAAGCAAAATTGTTTGTCAAAAACTGGTAATTTAAATCCAAATTTCATGCAAGTTTTTAAAATCAAAAGGAATGAAATTGTAAAGTATTAAGCAAAAGGGTCACTAGTAAAAACATAATAGTTTAAACAGTCAAAGTGAAAGGTAAAGCAAAGGATCAAGACACATGATTAGCATATCTCTTAGGAGTTAGTTTACGCCACCTTGCTGTAGTATGCTTTCAAAATAAACCTGGCTTCAATTAGGACTTTTGAGGGTTGTAATGTAGCCTAGTTCAGGGTTTTTAGAAACAAAGGATATAAGGCTCAAAATTTATTGGTGCCCACCCATTCTTCGTGATGAACTTCAATCCTACATTTAGTTAATTCAACCTATGCATTTAGGTTCCAAGATATTTTGCAATTGCAACACTGGCTTGTCAATGATGATTCAGAAGCCAAGAGATTTCTGAGTTGGAAGTCACTTCTATCTTACAACATCTTCTTTTTTTGAGGACTTTTGTTAACTCATTTCTTTTGAGAATTGATTTTTCTTTTATTATCCCTAACTTTTTCCGGAACTGTTTCATTTGAGATTACAGTCAGTGTAACACCCCTTTTCTAACCCCCAAATATATAATATAAATATACACAGAGTATTAATATGCATAAAATAAAAAGGGCGTCACATGTTTTTTTCACCGCAATGAAAACCCTAAACCAACATATAGCATGCATCTGATCATTTCATAACATAATTTGAAAACTTCATGTTTCATTAATTATGCATATCGCACGCGGAAGAATAAATCTCAAACAATTTCAATGAATATATCCCATACTATATCCAAATACCAAATCATATAACATAGTCAATTCATACCCGTCATATGAATCCAACAACTAGGCAACATAGCCATACAACTTCAAATATTTAAATTATCATGTCAAAATACGGAAAGATAACATTATCCAAATAACCAAAACATGAGTTAAAATAAACCCCTAAGTGTTACATGACCAGAGCATTTGACTCTCTACCTATTCAAAAGATAAACCAAAAGCTCCTCGGCTAATTCCTCGAACATGCTCACTACTCGTCGGAACCTGCACGATGTCACAATGAACATCATTCGAACAGAAGGGTGAGAATTCAAATCATTATAAATAAACATAATGATGGGAAATATAAAACACAACAAGAACACATTTCAAGAATTCATCACTCTTCCCTGAAACATGCATCATATATAACATATCAAGATTCACATGTTTATCTCATACGACATAGCTCCACAATTCAAGTAATTATATTCAATTACCACAATCCTCAATTGTATACTATTATGAAACACAATTCAAGTATACAATACCAATCACAACATCCACATATATGCATATCCAACAAAATCGTTCCACATAATCATATCACATAATCACACAACAACAATTCACATCGACACGTGCGACTCAAGTGTGACTCTATGCGATATGCATGTGTATCCCTCAGTTATCATTTTCAGCAAGCCGATTCTCCATCTCTCGAACTATATAACAACCTCAAAGCCCATACTCGTTAAGCTTTCAAACCCCATACTCGTTAGGTTTGGGACAAGCAAATAATCTCCACGAGATTACTCGACATTTTCTCTTTCAAAGACTCGTGCTAGTGTAAATGTGCCAAAATAAGACTTATGCAAATAAGACAATTCTCAAACTCTTAAACTACATAATCACATCTGTCCTAACATTGCACAACATTACACAACATAACTTCAATACCAAACAATGCATCACTTAATACACATTAATCAATCACATGTATTCAAGCCTAGCATAACATGCATTGTATTATCATTATTCAGTTCACATCTCAATACATATATATTTCAAATAATCATTACCAACAAAACACATTTGAATAGAATATGTTCATTCACACATATCATGGATATCCATTCACATAACACATCCACTAATATTATCCACAATTCATCAATCCATGACGTACATGTACATAATTACATGTTATCCACATATTAAAATTATATTAATTCATCAAGTGCTAACCAAATCTACCTATCATATAGATAATCATATTAGCTTCATAACGCTTCGAACGGCGCATAAAACGGAGTTACGGATCAAATGTTATGAAGTTTAAAAGTTTGGCAAAACAGGGTACTTTCGCCCGGGGGAAGAATTGGCTCGCCCGACGCTCCAAGTCAGTAGCTTGGTAACAAAAAACCTCGCTCGCCCGCTGGCTCGCCCAGCGAACGCTTGCACACGGAAGAATTCCTTCGCCCACCGCTTGATACCAGAACAACAAAAAATGCTGATGCGAATTCAGCATCCCAACACCAAACCAAATCCGATTTTTAACCAACCAAACTCATTTCAAACAGAAATTCATCACATGTTATGGGTTCCTATTCATGTTTCTAGTTATGAAATTGAGAGAATAAGAGATTATACATATAGAATATCTTTACACACAACATTACCCAATTATATCTACCTATAATCACTTTGATTCACACTCCTTCTATCTTCAAGAATATCACAAATCCTCTTCTCTTCTCTCCTCTTCTTTCTCTATTCTTCTCTTACCAGAGTTATGTTATGAAAATGACCTAACGCTCTTACTACACTTTCTCTCTAATTTCGGCTTAACTCAATTATTACCCACCTTCTATTTCCACTAACTAGGCCCATTAACATATTAACTCATATTATTACTAATAGTCTAATTAATCTAATTAGAACAAAACTCAAATTAAATGAATATCACACCAATTAATTAAATAAAATAAATAATTAATAAAAACACCAAATAAGCTAATTAATAAAATAGCTAATAAAACTGGGATGTTACAGTCAGCGGGATGCCCCTGTTTTTTCCTAAGTCTCCTTCATAGGTATTAACTTTGTGGATTTTTCTTTGATTCTTTATTAAATTTTTCTTTTTTTTGAAAATAGTGACTACCCAACTTAGTGATTACTAAGAGCCATTATTGTTGCTAATTGAGAGGTATCTTCGACACTTCTTTGATGTGTGCTAAGGAAAGCTTGTGATTATAACCTTTATTGAAAGGTGTCTTGCATGAATCTCTTGCATTTGAATGGAAAGATGAATTAACAGAAAAGTACCCATCCCTAGGTTAAAAATGCAGGTTTTTTCGTATAGAAAGAAACTCTAACTTCGAAGGCTCAATAAATAAATACGAAAAATGCTTAATAAATAAATACGAAAATTAATAATAAAGATATAAAAATACAATTTTTTTATGATTTTGAATAAACTAAAAAATGAGACTAAAGTTAGAAACAAGAAAAAAATATCAAATGTAGGAAAAGTTGGATTCGAACCCGGGACATCGTACTCGCAAGCCTTACACTCATTTCACTACACGCTAGACTATTGCACTTATTTGAAATAGGATGTTATTTGCAAATATATGAGGGAAAATTTTGGGGTGCAACACTAGTCCCTAAGTTATTTTTAAACCACCTTTCCTTACACCATCCTCTTCTGAATCTTTACTTACTTATGCCTTTAGAACCTCTAATCACAACATCCTCTTAAACGCCACAAATTGTTGTTACTTTTCCTATGGTCTTTGAGGCTATTATCTCTGTTTCCTCACACCTAACTCTTAAGCGACTCCAATTTTCGTTTTCAACACCTTCTCTGTTTAAATTTCGTCATCTAAAACCAATCCTGATATCACCAATCCAAATTGAAGGATAGAAAAACACTTAGAAAGGGGGGGTTTGAATAAGTGTAGCTTTAAAAACTTGACAGATAAAAATAAATTGCACAGTTATTTTTATCCTGGTTCGTTGTTAACTAAACTACTCCAGTCCACCCCCGCAGAGATGATTTACCTCAACTGAGGATTTAATCCACTAATCGCACGGATTACAATGGTTCTCCACTTAGTCAGCAACTAAGTCTTCCAGAGTCTTCTGATCACACACTGATCACTCCAGGAACAACTGCTTAGATACCCTCTAAGACTTTCTAGAGTATACTGATCCACACGATCACTCTAGTTACAACCTGCTTAGATAACCTCTAAGACTTCCTAGAGTATACTGATCCACACGATCACTCTAGTTCCTTACAACTTAATGTAATCAATTCTAAGAGTATTACAATTGCTTCTTAAAAGCTATAATCACAAACTGTGATATTTCTCTTAACGTTTAAGCTTAATCTCACTAATATATTACAACAGCAATGTAGTGAGCTTTGATGAAGATGAAGATTCTGAGCTTTGAGTAGAACAGAGTTTCAGCAAGTTAATATGAGTTGTTTTGTACAGAATCGTTAACCTTGCTTCTCATCAGAACTTCATATTTATAGGCGTTGGAGAAGATGACCGTTGAGTGCATTTAATGCTTTGCGTGTTCCGTACAGCATCGCATTTAATGTTATACGCTTTTGTCAACTACCTCGAGCCTTGTTCACGCTGTGTCTACTGACGTTGCCTATAATAGCTTTTAACGTTCCTTTTGTCAGTCAGCGTAGCTTGCCACTTGTACTTCCTTCTGATATGATGTTTGTGAATACAACGTTTGAATATCATCAGAGTCAAACAGCTTGGTGCAAAGCATCTTCTGATCTTCTGACCTTGAAGTGCTTCTGAGCGTGATACCATCAGAACTTCAGTGCTTCTGATCTCATGTTCTTCTGATGCTTCCATAGACCCATGTTCTGATTCTGCTTCGACCATCTTCTGATGTCTTGCCAGACCATGTTCTGATGTTGCATGCTGAACCCTTGAGACAAAGCTTCTGAGCGCTGAATTATGCGTACTCTTTATATATTTCCTGAAAAGGAAATTGCATTCGATTAGAGTACCATATTATCTTAAGCAAAATTCATATTATTGTTATCATCAAAACTAAGATAATTGATCAGAACAAATCTTGTTCTAACAATCTCCCCCTTTTTGATGATGACAAAAACATATATAAATGATATGAATTTGCGATCAGAAAGAGCAGACGGCAAAAGACAAATTACACAGCTATAGCATAAGCATATGAATATGTCTCCCCCTGAGATTAATAATCTCCCCCTGAGATAAATAATCTCCCCCTGAAATAAATACTCGAAGAACTTTAATAAAAGACTTCCCTGATTATTTCGGTAGAGACGATCACATAAGCTTCTGTCTTTAGAGAATTCATAGCTTCTGACTTCTGCTTCCATTGGACAGCTTCAGAACTAGAATTTCTTTAGATCCCTAGAACACTCACAGCTTCTGATTTCTGCTTCCATTGGACAGCTTCAGAACTAGAATTTCTTTAGATCCCTAGAACACTCACAGCTTCTGATTCCTGCTTCCATCTAGGACAGCTTCAGAACTTGAATTTCTTTGATCTTCAGAACATTCACAGCTTCTGATTTCTGCTTCCATTTAGGACAGCTTCAGAACTTGAGTTTTCTGGATCTTTAGAATATTCACAGCTTCTGATTTCTGCTTCCCTCGGATAGCTTCAGAGCTTTGAATTTCTACCAACATCACTTCATGCTAGATTTGTATCAGAACATTGTTGAATGTACCAGAGCATCATCAGAGCATCTCTACATCCTGAAATGTTACAGAACAAAAACTAAATGACAAAAGTCAGCATGAACGAGTCAGAACATAAAATGTATATTGGAACACATGATATGTATCAGAGCCATATAGGCTAAAATAATGTATCAGAGCAAATAGAATTTTGTCAGAGCAAATAGACAAATATGGATCAAATTCTATTATCAGTGCTTCTGATCCTTCTTCTTTCTTGCTTCTGATTTCTGAAGCTTGACAGCACTCAGCTTGCTTCAGTTTCCATGAGCTTATTCTTTTTACAAAATAACACTTCTTATGGTTTTGCTTTTTGTGTTTGCTTTGAAGATTCTCTTCACTTCTTTATACCTGCAAAACACTTAAACCATATAGAACTTGCAGTTCTTGTTAGTAAATAGCAACTGACTAAATCAAATCATTTATCATTTATCTTCTCCCCCTTTTTGTCATAACATCAAAAAGAATATATCAAAAGATTCAGAGACAAACAAAACGAAACACACAGAGGAAGAAGATGATTTCATTGAAGTTCAAACAGCAGGTACAGAAGTACATGAAGATAAGTAAGATCAGATGCACAAAGACAGATGCAACACGGAAAGAAAACTACAAAGACCAAAGGACTAAGATCCTAGCCTACGCAAAATCCGCGCCAGAACATCATGAATCCCGTCAGTGCTTGTAGCTTGCCTTGCCATGAAGGAGCGAAACTCAGCATTGGCTACTTCTTGCGCGTCCAACTCATCTGCAGGTATCTTCTTCTCAAGAACACTTCTGTTCCTGATGAGATGGTGATAGCTGCTTTCACCAACTTCCAACCGAAGACCACGAATACCAGGAGCTTCAGACATGATCCTTCTCTGAGTGTCTGTAGCCCTAACCAGAAAATCCTGACGAAAGGTATCCCAAAGGTTGCTTGTAGCATACTCATCCAGATGGTTAAGGTGAGCAGCACCCAGAATCTCCAACCAGCCATTTACATCAGAATGTAAAAGCTCCAGATATGATTGAGTGGTAGGGGTTGGAGGGTTGACAGTGAACCTGGAGTCGGGAAGAACAACACTATAGGGATTAGGTGTTCTGGTGGGAAAAGGGTGTGAGAGAGATGAAGAAATATCTGATGGATGGGTTGAAGGAGAGGAGATATCAGATGGTGAAGAAGGTGGTTCCGAGAGGATGAATGAGGAGGAAGAGGTGATCCTTACTCTTTTTGGTTTGGTTTCTGGTTCAGCAGTTGCCTTTCTCTTTTGTTTCCGATCATTATCTTGATTTCCAGAGCTTGACGATGGATTCATGATGAAGTTGCAGATATTGGAAACTGCTAGGGTTTATGATATGAGTGCAAAGAGAGAGAGCGAAAAAGAAACTGAATGCAAAGTGAGAGAAATATAAGAGGGAAAAGAAACGTTTGAAGAATATAAAAAAAACTGAAAGAGAGTAAATGATGAAAAGCATTTAATGTTACGTGACGTGAGGAGAGATAATAATGACAAAAGACGTGATTTGCACAGTTACCTAAGTAGACGTCCCCTCAACTGCACGCACGCTTGTCCAGGAATAGTGAACACGTGTTTACCATCTGGATAGCCAGTTACAGCTGTTTTGCTTTTAAAGAGATTCTGAATCAACTTAGACAATGAAACGTTAGTAATAACTGAATCACAAATTTCTAATTGATTTCAATCAGAACTTCTTAAAACAAATTTTATTTCAGAAGATACCCATACATAAGAACTTCTCATCTTCACATTCTGGGCTTGTTTCTGAAGACCCATTTTGTACCTATTATATTGAATCCATCTGGTCTAGGAACAAGATCCCAAACATCATTCCTTGTAAACTGATTCAGTTCTTCTTGCATAGCAATTATCCAGTCTGGATCTTCTAGAGCATGATCAACAGAAGTTGGCTCGATCAAAGATACAAGACCTAATTGACAGTCTGCATTGTTCTTAAGGAATGCTCTTGTTCTGATTGGATCATCCTTCTTTCCAAGAATGACATCTTCTGAATGACCAGAAGTGAGTCTGGATGATCTTCTGACAGATGGTTCTTCAGAAATGCTTAGATTCTCCAGAGAAGCTGATACTTGATCTTCAGATTCTTTGCTTCTGAGAAGCTCTGCTTCTGATGCGTTGCTTCTTGGCTCAACAACTTCTGATATATCAATATCACAATCTGCAAAATTATCAAACTGCTTTGGTTTTTCAGAACCAAGCTTATCATCAAACCTGATATTGATTGATTCTTCCACAATCAATGTTTCAGTATTGTATACTCTGTAGCCTTTTGAGCGTTCAGAATATCCAAGAAGGAAACATTTTTGAACTTTGGAATCAAACTTACCAAGATGATCTTTAGTGTTCAGAATAAAGCATACACATCCAAAAGGATGGAAATATGAAATGTTGGGCTTTTTATTCTTCCACAATTCATAAGGAGTCTTATTTAGAATAGGTCTGATAGAGATTCTATTCTGAATATAGCATGCAGTGTTTATTGCTTCTGCCCAGAAATGCTTAGCCATATTGGTTTCATTTATCATGGTTCTGGCCATTTCTTGCAGAGTCCTATTCTTTCGTTCTACAACTCCATTTTGCTGTGGAGTTCTAGGACAAGAGAAATCATGGGCAATACCATTTTCTTTGAAGAATTCTTCAAAGGATCTGTTCTCAAATTCACCACCATGATCACTTCTGACCTTTATGATTTTACACTCTTTTTCAGATTGAATCTGAATGCAGAAGTCAAAGAACACTGAATGAGTCTCATCCTTGTGTCTCAAGAATTTTACCCACGTCCAGCGGCTATAATCATCTACGATGACTAATCCATATTTCTTCCCTCTGACAGATGTTGTTTTGACTGGGCCAAACAAATCAATGTGCAAGAGTTCTAATGGCCTTGAGGTAGAAACAACATTCTTGGACTTGAATGCAGGTTTGGAGAACTTGCCCTTCTGACATGCTTCACAAAGAGCATCTGATTTGAATTTCAGATTAGGGAGTCCTCTGACAAGATCCAGTTTGTTAATCTGAGAAATCTTTCTCAAACTAGCATGACCTAATCTTCTGTGCCAGACCCACTGCTCTTCAGAAACAGACATAAGACAAGTCACCTTCTGACTCATAAGATCTTGCAGATCTGTCTTATAAATGTTGTTCTTCCTCTTGCCTGTAAATAGGATTGAGCCATCCTTCTGATTTACAGCCTTGCAAGACTTTTGATTAAAGATTATATCATAACCATTGTCACTCAATTGACTGATAGATAAGAGGTTATGTCTTAATCCTTCTACAAGAAGTACATTAGAAATGGAAGGAGAGTTACCAGACTTTATAGTTCCAGAGCCAATTATCTTTCCCTTCTGATCTCCTCCAAACTTGACTTCTCCTCCAGACTTAAGCACCAGGTCTTGGAACATAGACCTTCTTCCTGTCATGTGTCGTGAGCATCCAGAGTCCAGGTACCATGACATGTTGTGCTTTGTCCTTTTTGCAGCCAAGGATATCTGCAATAGGAATAATCTTATCCTTAGGTACCCACATCTTCTTGGGTCCTTTCTTGTTAGATTTTCTCAAGTTCTGATTGAACTTGGGTTTAACATTGTAAGCAATAGGAGGAACAGCATGATAAATTTTAATGTGAGTTTCATGATATTTCCTAGGTTGTGTCACATGCTTTTTGGTGTGTGTTATGTGAAAACTTTGAGCATGTGAAGTGTGCCTAATATCATGGGAGTGGCCATACTTGAACTGATCATACAGTGGCTTGTATGGGAATTTCATTTCATCAACAGGTTCAAGTTTGTATGGGGTTTCACCCTCAAAACCAATGCCAACTCTTTTGTTTCCAGACACAGCATATATCATAGAAGCTAGCTGACTTCTGCCAATACTTCTAGATAAGAACTTCCTGAAACTTAAATCATATTCTTTCAGAATATGGTTTAGACTAGGAGTGGATTTTTCTGAATCAGAAGGAGATTCAACATTATTGGATAATTTTAAAAAATTTTCTTTTAATTCAGAATTTTCCAACTCAAGCTTCTTTGTTTCAAATTCAAATAGCTTTTTCAGCTTTTTGTATTTGAGACTAATCTGAGACTTGAGTTCCAGAAGTTCTGTTAGACCGGAAACTAACTCATCTCTAGTAAGTTCAGAAAATACCTCTTCAGAATCTGATTCTGATGTAGATTCTGATCCGTCATCTTCTGTCGCCATCAGCGCACAGTTAGCCTGCTCATCTTCAGAGTCTGAATCATCTTCTGACTCATCCCAGGTTGCCATAAGACCTTTCTTCTTATGAAACTTCTTCTTGGGATTTTCCTTCTGAAGTTTTGGACATTCATTCTTGAAGTGTCCAGGCTCATTGCATTCATAGCACATGACCTTCTTCTTGTCAAATCTTCTGTCATCAGAAGATTCTCCACGTTCAAATTTCTTTGAACTTCTGACGCCTCTGAACTTCCTTTGCTTGGTCTTCCAGAGTTCATCTTCTTCTTCAGATTCTGATTCTTCAGGATCTTCTTCTCTAACCTGAAAAGCGTTAGTGCATTTCTTGATATTGGATTTTAATGCAATAGACTTACCTTTCTTTTGAGGCTCATTTGCGTCCAGCTCTATTTCATGGCTTCTCAAGGCACTGATAAGCTCTTCCAGAGAAACTTCATTCAGATTCTTTGCAATCTTGAATGCAGTCACCATAGGACCCCATCTTCTGGGTAAGCTTCTAATGATCTTCTTTACGTGATCAGCCTTGGTGTATCCCTTGTCAAGAACTCTCAATCCAGCAGTAAGAGTTTGAAATCTTGAAAACATCTTTTCAATGTC
The DNA here is from genome assembly GCF_029867415.1 of Vicia villosa. NCBI lineage: Eukaryota > Viridiplantae > Streptophyta > Magnoliopsida > Fabales > Fabaceae > Vicia > Vicia villosa. The sequence continues at coordinate 92,479 of NW_026705545.1, read as the reverse complement.
TTCATCATCCTCCATCTTGAAGGCTTCATACTTCTGGATTAAAGCGAGAGCTTTAGTCTCCTTGACTTGAGCATTTCCTTCATGAGTCATTTTCAAGGACTCATATATGTCATAGGCCGTTTCCCTGTTAGATATCTTCTCATACTCAGCATGAGAGATAGCATTCAGCAAAACAGTTCTGCATTTATGATGATTCCTGAAAAGCTTCTTCTGATCATCATTCATTTCTTGCCTTGTCAGCTTTACGCCACTGACATTTACTGGATGTTTGTAACCATCCATCAGAAGATCCCATAGATCACCATCTAGACCAAGAAAGTAACTTTCCAGTTTATCTTTCCAGTATTCAAAGTTTTCACCATCAAATACCGGCGGTCTAGTATAACCATTGTTACCGTTGTGTTGCTCAGCAGAGCCAGATGTAGATGCAGGTGTAGACTTTGCAGTTTCATCAACCATCTTTTACTGAAGCGTTTTTCTCTTCCTGAATCTTTTCTAAACACGGTTAAGTGCTTGCACCTTAGAACCGGCGCTCTGATGCCAATTGAAGGATAGAAAAACACTTAGAAAGGGGGGGTTTGAATAAGTGTAGCTTTAAAAACTTGACAGATAAAAATAAATTGCACAGTTATTTTTATCCTGGTTCGTTGTTAACTAAACTACTCCAGTCCACCCCCGCAGAGATGATTTACCTCAACTGAGGATTTAATCCACTAATCGCACGGATTACAATGGTTCTCCACTTAGTCAGCAACTAAGTCTTCCAGAGTCTTCTGATCACACACTGATCACTCCAGGAACAACTGCTTAGATACCCTCTAAGACTTTCTAGAGTATACTGATCCACACGATCACTCTAGTTACAACCTGCTTAGATAACCTCTAAGACTTCCTAGAGTATACTGATCCACACGATCACTCTAGTTCCTTACAACTTAATGTAATCAATTCTAAGAGTATTACAATTGCTTCTTAAAAGCTATAATCACAAACTGTGATATTTCTCTTAACGTTTAAGCTTAATCTCACTAATATATTACAACAGCAATGTAGTGAGCTTTGATGAAGATGAAGATTCTGAGCTTTGAGTAGAACAGAGTTTCAGCAAGTTAATATGAGTTGTTTTGTACAGAATCGTTAACCTTGCTTCTCATCAGAACTTCATATTTATAGGCGTTGGAGAAGATGACCGTTGAGTGCATTTAATGCTTTGCGTGTTCCGTACAGCATCGCATTTAATGTTATACGCTTTTGTCAACTACCTCGAGCCTTGTTCACGCTGTGTCTACTGACGTTGCCTATAATAGCTTTTAACGTTCCTTTTGTCAGTCAGCGTAGCTTGCCACTTGTACTTCCTTCTGATCTGATGTTTGTGAATACAACGTTTGAATATCATCAGAGTCAAACAGCTTGGTGCAAAGCATCTTCTGATCTTCTGACCTTGAAGTGCTTCTGAGCGTGATACCATCAGAACTTCAGTGCTTCTGATCTCATGTTCTTCTGATGCTTCCATAGACCCATGTTCTGATTCTGCTTCGACCATCTTCTGATGTCTTGCCAGACCATGTTCTGATGTTGCATGCTGAACCCTTGAGACAAAGCTTCTGAGCGCTGAATTATGCGTACTCTTTATATATTTCCTGAAAAGGAAATTGCATTCGATTAGAGTACCATATTATCTTAAGCAAAATTCATATTATTGTTATCATCAAAACTAAGATAATTGATCAGAACAAATCTTGTTCTAACACAAATGATACCTCTGACCCTGACTCACCTCCCTATGTTGATACCATCTTGATGTAATGCTCATAACCAAATTCACCTGCCCCTAAAATCTCTTCATTTGAAAAAACTACCCTTGATGAACAAGAATAAGAAGATCATAATTCCGAAACCCATTCTCCTTCCCTATCCTTAGATGAAACAATATATTTGGTCATAAATAGTGCAGTAGAAAGGATTAAGGACCTTCAGGAAGAATCGGGTACTTCAAATGATTCTTTTAAAGTGACTTCGTGCTAGAACAACTTCGGACAATGGATGTTTGATGAATTCCAAAAGATTTTAGATCTCTCAGAATAATTCCGAGACACATTAGTTGAAGAGGCTAAAGAAAAATTGAGGGTTGAAGAAGAGAAGAAAGTTGTTGAACTTGCAGCTGCTAAGGCAGCCGAAGAAGCAGTGGAAAAAGAAGTTGATGAGAATGCTACAGCTGCAGAGGCTAAGACTCTTGATCTTAAGAATATTGAAGGGACTTCCAATACTTCTAATGACAAATTATTTCCTCTTCTAATGAAGACTCTTGAGGATTTTAAGACAGAACAACACAAGTCAGAAAAAGACTTAATAACCAAGATGTTCAGAATGCTACCATTCAAGAAATGTTGTCCAAACTTCTAGAGAAAAGCTTTCCTTCTGCTAACCCTCAAGTTTTTTAGAATCCCTTGTTTCTTTATGTTTTCAAAAACTATCTCTAAAATTTTATATTGTTTTTGGTTGATTTGCATTTTTCCTTCTAATTCATTGAAATTAAATTTGTTTCTTTTTTTCTCTCTTTGTTCCTTATTCTGTGCTTAATCTTGATTAAAATAAATTAATTATGTCTTAAACTTTTTGATTATGACAAAAAGAGGGAGAGATATAATGATGACTTTGATCTATATCTAATTCTCAACAAATCTCGCTGCTTACATTTTCATTGAAAAATGAGATTTAAAAAAAAATCAAGATTCAAGAATACGCTAATTCTAATGAATGAATTATATCTTGACAAAGATGAGAAAACTTTTGATGAACAGTCAGAAATATTTGAGAAGCTTTATCTGATGAAATTTTGTTGTTCAGAATATCTAGAGATCTAAGATCTTATACATAGACTATGATGTTCAAATTATCTGATAAGATAAAAACTATTTAACCATGCTCTGATGTTCAAAATTATCTGATTCACAAGTCTTAATACTATGATACTACTAAATCATATGCTCTGATATAATTATGCTCTGATCTGATTCACTAAAATTTCTAAGTAACAAAATGAAACAACATGCTCTAATATGCAAGACTTCACGCGTTCTGATACTTACAGATCTATGTGCTATGACATCTGATGCTCTAATTAAGTGAGTACTTATAACAAGATCAGATTCTGATAAAGTTCAAACTAAACTCAGAAAACCCTACTTTTCCGATAAGGTTTTAAGTTTTAGATTTAAGGGGAGATTGTTTAACTTAGGGGGATTTTTCTAAAGAACGCTCACATATCCCTTCCTTCTAAAAACTGTAAGTCTTTGACTCAGGAGGAGCTTGTACATCTCAAGGGGAGTTTTCTCAATCTAACTCTGATTTTTTTTTATGATATTACCCTGTAAAATTATTCATATCAGAAATAAAGATTTAAAGTCTCATATAAGCTTTTGCTTCCAGCTTAGAAATCCAGATTGCGTCGTTCAGATAAGCTGCTTCTTTTAACTTTAAAGACATCTTTCTGACTCTGAAGAATATTTTCTTTTGGGATGTCTATGTTACTTGATCTCTTCCATGATTTTTCTATTTTAGAACAGAAGTATATCTCAAAGAAGAATGATCAGATAACTTGCACTAGAAGTAATATGGTACAACAACACATCAAATTTATCCAACTACTGCAAGACGTATTGTACGAACCCGGTTTTGGTGTGCTCTTTGCCCCTGTAACTTTTTGGAGCTGTTACATCAAGCTGCAAGGAAAGTTTCAATTTTCCTTCACAACGGTGATTTTTATGGGACTATATATAAGAGACACTCTCATTTGAAGATGTTGCCAATTTCACAAGAAGAAAATTTATAAGGCGATTCACAGTGCTACTCAGGCTATATTTTTCAATATCAGCAAATAAACTTCAAAGAGGAAAAGATAAAGGAATATCTTCGAGATATTGTACTAAACACTCCATTGTGAGAAATCTAGTTTTTAATATTCTCTAGAACACAAGAGCTTTTGCTCGTTAGATTCTGTTATCATTTATTTTTAAAGTTTTTGTTTCAATCTGCTTATTAAGAAGCATTATCTTGTAAACAAATTCATTTGTAAATCTGTTGAGATTTGTATTCCTTAAGTGACTAAGTTAATAGTCTATATGCTTGTTAGGGCTAAGGTGTCTTTCTAGACTCTTAGAGGTTGTTTGTAATCTTACAAGATTAGTGGATTAAGTCCTTTTGTAAGGAGATATCACCTTGGCGGGAGGACAAATTAACCTTTTCAAAGGTGAACTTGTATAACCGAACATGTTCTTTTTATTCTCCCTCTTAACATTTTCTTTTTCTAAGAAAAGTTTTTAGAAAACCCAATTCAACCCCCCTTTCTTATGTTTTTCTCTACCTTCAGTATTCATCCATAACTCTTTAAAGAGATTAGTGTATAAGGGGCCATGAAGAATTTGAAAGTAACCATTCAACCTTTGTTTGTTAATAGCTTTCCTTAGTTCAAAACGATTGAAATCATTGAAATCTACATACTTCTCATTGATAACGAACAACAAATTTGCATCCATTTTGGAAATAATAGGACTTTGAAACAAGGAAACAAGAAACAGAGAGTTGGTAATGAGACGTTGAAAATAGGAAAATATTTTGAAACAATGTTTAAGATCACAACGAGATGTTAAATAGCTCAAAAGCCTCATTGATGATCCAAAAGAGACGTTACTACTAGAATATAGCTGATCATTGCTATTCTAGTGATATGATTCAATCCTTGCGCTCCATGTCGTTGTTCTAACCTCTCTTTTGATTGTATTTTTTATTTGTAAATAAATATTCAAACTCGTCGGTTTTACAAAAAAATGGAGGGAACATTGGAACCACTTTTTTGATTGTATTTTTTATTGGTAAATAAATGTTCTAACACGTCAATTTTCAAAACAAATCGAGGGAATATTGGAACCTCTATTTTAATTGTATTTTTAATTTGTAAATAAATGTTCGAACCCATCCGTAATCAAATCCCTGTCGTCCATTTCACGACTATCAACGCTCAAGACATTACCATAAGTGATCCGCGTGAAACAAAAATAACTTTCATTATAAAATCATTCTAAAACAACATAAAGCCCAAACTATCCTCCACTTTCAGATTTGCAACATCATTTTATTTATTTATTTAACCTTTTTTTTTGTTCCCCAGATATTATGCATCCATCATTTTATATTTTCCAGAATATCAATGATTTGAAGATCCAACATCATGAAGAGTTTAAGGTTTGCAAGAGTGTTGTCATGAACAATTCTCTATGATGGATTGCTAGAGGAGAAGATTATTTGAGTATAAGGTTTGTGTTCTTATTTGAGAAGAAAATTATTTAGTTGTCTAACCATTTTTTGTCTAACACTTCTTTTGTTCATATCAGAAACAATGCAAGCAAAAATCATAGAAAATACTTTTTTTTTGTTTGGAGAATCTCAAAGGATTGAACATCCAACATATGATCTTCATGTAAAATTATTTTTTTATTCTGGATAAACATCGTAATTTGTAACCAAACTAGCGGGTTACCCGTGCGTTCGCCCGGGTACTGCTGTGGACGGCAAAATTGTCACCAATTTATTATGAGAATTCAAACAAATTAAAAAAAATTAAAATATTATTAAAAAATAAAATATAAAGTGGAAAATAATTGTATAAGTTATTAAATACAACTTTTAAAATAAACTTTTAAACACATACTTTATTAAATTAGACAAATAAATATTCAAAATTAGAATTAGTCGAAAATAAGTAGAAACATAATTTTACCTAAAAGTCCAAAAAGAGAATGATATAAAAGAATTAAGTTTAATGTTATATTTACCAAAATTTGGACTATGATTTAAAATATAAAAAAAATATAGCGTTATTACCATTTTTACCCTCTGCCATATAGGCGATTTTGATTTTGAAACTTACAGTAAACCAAAAGTCATCTATATGGCAGGAGGCAAAATTCGTAATAACCCAAAAATAAAAAGTCAGTAGTATAATTCACATAGTATTTAATGTAATAATTCATGCGTCTGCACAGGTACTACCATGTTACCCGTGCGTTCACGTGAAATTTGGCCTGGTCACCCGTGTGTGCATACGGTACTGGTGTGTAACCCGTGCGTATGCAACTATGAATACATTTGACCGCAGAATAGTCAGCAGTTTGGTTTTGAAAATTCAAATAAAATAGAAAATATTTAAAAGTAATTGTAAAAAATAAAATAAGTAAAAAATTAGTCAAAGATAAATACATAAGTTAATTAAATCAAAATTGTTTTATCAAAGTAGTTTATCAATTTTGTAATTTTTAAAAGAAAGACATTAATAGTATATATTTAAATTAAGGTTAAATATGTTTTTGGTCCCTATAAATATCACAATGTTGATTTATTGTCCCCATAAAAAATATTGACTTTTAGTCCCTATAAAATTACTTTTGCATTCAGTTTTAGTCCCTGTAGAAGGAATAAAACTGCGTGCAAATGTAATTTTATAAAGACTAAAAGTCGATATATTTTTTATAGGGACTAAAAGCTTTTTTTGATAATTTTATACGGACTGCAAACATATTAAACTTTTTAAATTATTCATATATTATCTTAGAAGTTATTACAAAATAAATTTAAAATAATTATAAAATAAAAATATTAGATATATAAATAATAAAAAAAACACTTGTGTTTGGATTTGTACATTAATTTAGATATATTTACTTTTATTTTCTCTTGCGTTCATAGGGATTATGACATGTGTTACCCGTGCCTTCACACTTATTTTGTTTCTCTATGTTAGTTTTCAGAACTGTTCATCATCATGTTCAACGAACAACAACACCATCATCAACAAACCTTCAAATCCGCGTCTGAATCAACAACAACACAACTTGACTCTGCAACAGATGCCAAAACACATTCGTCAACTTCACCGCTCAAACACCGACGCAGAAGTTTCTTCACCAACATTCAACACCTTCGACGTGGAAGATGAATCAGAAGAGAAGAGAGATGAAACGAAAAGCCATCGGAGAGAGAAGGGTTACGCGCTGCTGAAGAGGAGAACGAAGTTTCCTTCGTATGAGGGGTAGCCGCCGCTGAAGAGGAAGAAAGAAGAAAGAAAATGAGAGAGGACAGAAGATGGAAGGAAGAGAATAGAGGGAAAGAGAAAGAGCACTGCAGAAGAAATAGAATAGAGGGAAAGAGAAAGATGATTGCAGACGGAAGAGAAAGTTTTACTTTTTGAAATTCAAATTAAAGTAACATTGAAAGAAAATAAATTGAATTGGGAGTAAGTGACATCATCAACTCATTCCAACCTATTAATCAAAGGCAAATAACACCAACTATATAATTAGAATAGAATTATATGACATCAGTAGTTGGAAAAAGTATTTTTTGGACACAAAATACCCTTATTTTCATTAGGTGGCAGATTAAGAGCCAAGGGTAGAAAAATCTTTTCCACCCATTTTACTGTTTTATTGCAGAACGTAAGATTAAAAAAATAGTTAATTGAAAAAAGAATAAGTTGTAAAGGATATGAAAAAAATACTATTAGAAGTTAAAAGACGACTAAAAAAAGTTAGAGTAAAAAATATAATTAAAAAAATTATTAAAAAAAATTTTAAAAAAAAAATGGGTTAAATACCTTTTACCCCCCTGCCAAATAAGCGAGATTTGGTTTACCCCCCTTTAAAAAAAAAATTTGTTGCGCAGACCTTACCAAATGCAGATTCCAGCCATTTAAACCTTTTACCATGTTTTTACCTAGAACACCAGGTTGCCATCCTACGTGTCTGTTACCAATGCCATTTTTTTTAACCAGTTGCCACGTTGGCACATCATCATCGGTTACCCTCCTTCCTTACAGAACATAAAATCCCCAAATCGTGAAAGCTTGAACATTAGGGTTTGGCAAATCGTGTCCATCATCAAAGGCTGCGCAGACTTATTCTTCATCATCTTCTTCGTTGTCATCATCACTAATAGGCATGGATCAAAGCTACAACAATGGAAGCAGCAACTCGCTTGAGATTTCGAGTGTTCCCCAGTGTGGTTGTCGTTTGCCAATGAAGATGTGGGTAGCAAATACAATGCAAAATAGAAACCGGAAGTTTTGAAAGTGTCGTTTGGCTGGGGTAATATGTCGTATGATTTATATTTGGCTGGGTTAATTTGACTCATGATATATATGTGTTTTATGCCAATTTTTGTTGATGTTTGCAGGGTCTTAATTCTTGTGACTTGTTTTTATGGGACGATGAATTTGCCACAGCATGGGTGAATGTACAAAGAGTGAAAACCGTGACTGCAAGAAATGTAATGTTGCATTGGTGAAGTTGGAAATAACAGTGAAAAAGCTTGAAAAAACAAAGTTGAAAGTTACCATAATGCATAAGAAGATGTATCAGATGAAAATGGTCTTCATGTTTTGCTTGATCATGTTTGCAGTGATTTTGAAGTTCAAGATTTAGGCCTTAGAGTTATATAATAACAAGATTGTTCTTAGTATGTATGCTTGTGTTAAGTTGTTATAGTATGCTTGGTTTAAGTTGTTGTAATCTTGTGTTGGGTTTGGTTAAATTCAGTCATGAAGAAGAATTATGTAAACTTCAAATGAATTAATGGAAATTTTTGTTTACAATTTATGGCATTAGATGTATTAGACTATATCATTGTTTTGTTTATATTGTGTAATGAATTAATTGTGCACCAGAAAATAAATTGTAAACAGCTAATGAGCACAAAATGTTGTTCATATTAATCAAGACCTTAAGTCTTATATTGTCAGAAACATTAACTTACACAAAACATCAGTCAAAGATCACTTGTTCAAAACACCATTAACTTAAACAAAACATAACATTGTCATAAAGATTACAAAACATGAGACAAAACATAAAGAGACTAGATTCTATTTCTTTGCTTTCTTGTTTGATTTCTTTGATCCACTTCCCTCCTCTTCATCTGTCAATGACATTGGTTGGTCACTATTGGATCCTGGCCCTGTAAATGGTTTTGGTTTTTTAAACCAATTTATCTTGATTCTATCGCTTGACCTCTTTCTCATTGGCTTGATCTCTTTCATTACTTTCCTTGTCTTGGTGGCTTCTTTGTAATTCTGAGCAGTGGTGATGTCTGGTAGGCTTGTTATGATATCATCATAAATTCCATCAAAATAGTCAGTCTGAGCTGGATCAGTTGGGATAACTTCACTTGCTTGTGTTGCATCAGTAGAGTTAACTTGACTTGCTTGTGTTGCATCAGTAGGGATAACTACACTTGCCTGTGTTTCTACAACACCTTCATCATGGTTTGCAGCATTTTTAGTAGAACCCTCTCCATCTGCATGCTGAGTTGTTTGTGTTGATGCACTTGTCTTCATTTTTTTCTATCAAACAGCAGAAATATCAGTTAGAATTATCAGTATCAATAGTCACACATTAACAACACCTTAGGTTTGTATATCATACCTCTCTCTTGAGAGCATTTTCATCCTGAACTGAGCTTTTACAAGACTGTGCATTATGCCCAAACTTATCACATGTTGTAGATCTATAGGAGACTCCTGACAACCTTCTTCTAGCCCCATCTTCACCAGTCTCTCTGATCCTTAGTTTTCTAGGCCTCCCTGGACCCTTTTTAAATATTGGTGGCAACAATTCATCTGATTCTACTTCAGGCCACATATCCTGGCCATTAATGGGACTAATAGAAAAACTATAACACGACTTATATCTCTCTCTAGAGTAACACTCATCCACAAAGTCCTCAGGGTTTTGTTGTCTAAAACCTAATGCTGCTACAACATGCCTATAGGGAATGCCCACCAGCTCCCAAAAGTTACAACTGCATGACCTTTTTGAGATATCCATTATAAACTCTTGGGTATTGAAAGAATGTGTGACCTGAAACTGTTCATTCATTGCCCAAGTAGGCAGCCAATGAGCACTTAATGCAACCTCCTTGTCTAATCTTTTCCTAGGTATGGGCATGACCTTATGTGGCCATTTTTCTAGCTTCAAAGCAGATGTTGAGCACCTATTCATTAAATACTTTCTGATCCATTCACACATGGTCAGAATTGGCTTATCCCTAGCATCTAGTATTATTGCATTGAAAGATTCAGAAATGTTATTCATTAGAACATCACATTTTGGGAAAAAATTAAAAGCATGCTTACACCAGCTTTTTGGTTGAACTCCTGATCGGTAAAATAGCAAGTGTACTATTTTGCCTCTGTAGTAATAAAGGGAAAATTCCCCGAATATCGATCTCAAGGACTGCGTGAGATTATAGAGTTAGTCGCACTTCAATTAAACAAAAAGCCTTGGGGGTTTTGGTTTTTATAATGATGAATTAAATTGCAAATAAACTTAAAAGGGATGATTTAGCCAAATATGAGTAACATGCCAGGGTAGGTGTGTGCATTAACATCTGTAACAACTCTGAATCCTTATTCCAATAACAAAATCCAACTTATCAATTACCGGTTCTTAAGGGTAGTTGCCCCTAAGTCCTTAGTGGGCAAACCTTTGAACATTCAATCCTAATCCCAAAGTCCTCTGAAATTAGTGATGAAATCAAGTATTATAATTATCAAGAATAATCCGGTTGCTATAGGGTATCCCTAGTCCTAGGTGATATCTACTATAGTATAATGGTATAAAAACCCTAACAATGGAGGTCAATCCTAATTGCCAGTCATAAATCAATCCAGTTGGTCCGACGAGGAAAGCAGTAAAAACATGATACCATTAAATTGAACATGAAAGGAAAATACGTTATTGAAATTCGGAATTCAAAATCATCACAAATGTTAATCAGGGACACCCCCCTAGCATTGGGGGGTTTAGCTACTCATATCATCCAAAGAAATTACAAAGATATCAAATAAAGACATTACAATAGAGATGATGAACTTTGATCTTCAATGGCTTCCGCTCATGAGAGTTCTCCGTTCTTCTCCAATTGCATAGGCTTCTTCTCTCAATCCTCCAATTCTTCGTGTGGCAAAAAGATCCCTAATTCATCTTGAAAGCTCTCCTAAATAGTGCAGACTCACTTAAGTTGGTTGGAAATACCAAAAACACCCTTGCAGGCAAACCACTGAACAAAATCATAAAATTCACTGAAATCAGCGTCAAACCCAACACGGGCCGTGTTGAGCAACACGGGCACCCGTGTTGATCCCCTGGTATACTTATTTTTATTGATTGGTCCCAGACTTAGCAACACGGGCCGTGTTGAGCAACACGGGCACCCGTGTTGCACCACTGTTTTTCCTTTCTCTCAAACTTTGCTCCCAGCTCTCTTCCTGACACGACCCGTGTTGGACAACACGGCCACCCGTGTCAGGCCTCCTGTAGCATGTTTTCTGAACTTCCTCAAAACTTCCGAGTTTCGCACTGATTTACTCCGATTTCTCCATATGAACCTGAAAACATTAAAACACACAACCAAAGCATAAAATGACGAATAAAGAAATAAAACACTCAATAACAAAACTTAAACATACTTAAAAACAACGATAAAAATATGTGTGAAAACCACTGATCAAACTCCCCCAAACTTAAACCATTGCTTGACCTCAAGCAACAATTACAAAAGTTAATGACCTTCAAAGCACACGGTGTTCATACGTGAGATATCTGTCTGTATTGATCAAGAAACAGTGATTTGGCATTCACATGACGCGACGAGTTTTGTTACCACATTAATCCTCAAGCTCCCGTTTCGGATACCTCTCCAACTATGCTTTGCACTTAAGTCTCTTTCCGATTTTCCTCCTCTTTCATTCGGACAATCATATTAAGGCACTGCATTTCTTATAATAATCATCACCTGCATGAGACGGATCAAGGCTTCTTATTTTTTTTCCTGGCACCAAACTAGCAGCATTGGCTACTTTTTATTACCGATGAAATTTTCAAACCTTGCAGTTATATATTGTCCTTTTGGACGACGTTTGGGGATCAATCTCCTTTGGGCTGAATAACCGGGTGAGGGTTACCCAACTTAGCGAGCCGATTGCCTTTTACCGCCTTTTCATCATTTGGTACCAACTTTATATCTCCTTTTTTTTTTCTCAACCAGCCATCATGCAAGTGAATCCGAATTATGCCAGACTGTATCAATAAACTACTCGAGAAGTACTTCTCAGGAGACAAGTACTATGGTGCAAATCTACACGTTAGACTCGTATCTCTTTCAGGGAACCAGGGGTGCTTAAACAAACCTCTTGTCACATTATTCCGCACTTCCTGTCCTCAAACAATCCTCGCTTCATCTCTATATACTATTCCCGATCGCTCTTTAGGATCAAAACTTCTTAAACAAAAATTTAAAATTTCGGTAAAAATTTGGGTAGAATTCACTTCATGGTTTCACATCATACCAATAACATAAAACTAACATAAAAATAAAATGCAAAGAGAAGAGCCTCCCCCAAACTTGAACTAAACATTGACCTCAATGTTTCAGAACGAGTTCGAAAGAGGTGACTCACAGAGGGTATCGCACTCTAATGATCACTTCCAGGCTTTCACCAGAGACGTCCTCTTTTATTTCCTGAAAATAAAATAAACAAACAGAGAAATTAATTATTAAAACCGTGGGTTGCCTCCCACGAAGCGCTTCGTTTAACGTCGCATGGCTCGACGGTCCATTACCCTTTATTATGGAGGGTATTTCCTTTTCCAAACCTTGTTGCTTGACACTTTCGCAACCACTAACTCATGAAGACGAAAAGCACTCACCGCTTTTCTCTTTAATTTACTTCCCACATTCTTCTTCTTTCCTTGCTCTTTCTCCTCCACCTTCTTCTTGACTTCCTTAGCTTTCTTAAGATTTTTGACAACTACATAAGATGGTTCCACCCGGGAGGCTATGCTTGACACTTTTTCTTGGAGCTGTTTAGACTTCTTGTTCTTTTCCTCACTTTCTGTCATACCATCAGAAGTTTGATCATTCACAACCGCCCTCTGTCTTTTGACTCCTAACATCTTCAACGTTACCTCTTCATCAAAAGATTTCAGCGTCAGCGTTCCTTTTTCAATGTCGAGGTTGCAGCGGCCTGTCGACAAAAATGGCCTCCCAAGAAGGATAGGGGTTTCTTCGTCTTCCGGAATGTCCATGATGTGGAAGTCAACAGGGAATACAAATTTATCAACTTCCACTAGTACATCTTCAGCTACCCCATATGATTTCTTAACAGTGTGATCGGCAAACCTTAACTGGGTCTTACTTTCACTAATCTTTTCCAACTCAAGCTTTTTGAAAATGGACAAAGGCATTAGACTCACACTAGACCCAGAATCGAGGAGTACCTTTTTAAATGCTATATTCTTGATAGTGCATGGTATCGCCACCGCCCCAGGGTCTTTCCTCTTTATTGGGATCTTTCTTGCTATCGAGACTATACCACACTTCTCGGTTGCAATTTTTGGCTCTCCTCCTAGTGATCTCTTTTTCGCCAACACCTCCTTCATAAATTTTTTATACAAGGGCATGTGTTCAAGTGCTTCAAAGAATGGTAGATTTACTTCTAACTTTTTGAACAATTTTGTAAACTTTTCAAAGTCTTTCTCTCTTGAAACCTTCTTTGTCACTCTGGAGGGGAAAGGTAGTTTTATCACCGGTTCAACGTCTTTCTTATTTTTTTCTTCAATTGGTTTAACCGGTGGTACCACAACTTCTGGCTCTTTTGGATTTTCTCTTATTTCCAAATCCACCTCTATCATCATGGGGTCATCTATTTCCTCTTTTTCTTTTTCAGATTCTGCTACTCTCTTACTTCTTGTAGTAACAGCATTAATCTTCTCTTGGTCTTTCGGATTTTTCACAGTTGAGCTCGGAAGGGTACCTTGTGCCTGTAGAGTGAGATGCTGTGCTATCTGCCCCACTTGAACTTCCAGATTTTTAATTGAGGCTGAAGTGTTTCTGTGGTTGTTTCTTGTTTCTTCTTGGAACTGAGAACACTGCCCAACTAATCTTTCAATTGCCACTTCCCATTCTGCCTTCTGGGTACCTTGTTGTTGTTGATCTTTCCAAGCAAAATTTGGATGATTCTTCCACCCTGGATTATAGGTGTTAGAATATGGGTTGTTTTGCCTTAGGAATTTGATTTCTTCCATCTGCTTGGGAGTAGCAAAACAGTACACCGTTTGGTGTGGGCCATTACAAATTTCACAGCTGACAGGTTGAGCTTGTTGAACATGAGCCACCTGTTGTTTACCTATATTCATAGCCTTCAATTTCTTTTCAACTTTTGCGGCTATCGCATCTTCAACCCGAGTTTTAGAAGTCTCTAGTTTGAGATCAATGATTCCTTCCGGTTTGCTAGCACACCTGTCATACAATTCCAAATGCTCATTTGCAGCTATTGCTTCAATGATTTTTATGATGCCTGAGGCTGTTGTGAAATTTGTCGAGCCTCCAGCTGCTGTATCAATTAACTGCTTTGTTTTCATTTTGAGCCCATTGACAAATACTTGCATCTGTTCAGTCTTGTCCATATTGTGAGTGGGACATGCCACTAGAATTCTTTTGAATCTTTTGTAGGCATCTCCTAAGGGCTCACCCTCCTTCTGCTTAAAATTCAGAATGTCATACCTCTTCCTTATAAATACCGAGGCGGGAAAATACTCATTCAAGAAAGCTTTTTCCATCTCTTCCCATGATGTAATGCTGCCCGCTGGAAGGGAGTAAAACCACTCTTCTGCTTCTTCTGCCAAGGTGAATGGGAACATTCTCAGCTTCTTGGCCTCTTCTGTATGACCTTCGATTTTTAAAGTTGTACTCATGGTCAGAAACCTCTGTAAGTGCTTGTTTGCATCTTCATTAACCTTTCCGGTGAAAGGCTTTCTTTCGAGCTGAGTGATGGTGCTTGGGTGCAATTGAAAATTAGGGACATTCACCGGTTGGTTGATAATTGTTTGTCTTCCCCCCGGTGTATTTGCAACTCCATAGTCTCCGAGGAGTCTCTCCGGTGGTGGTACCTCGCCCATGACTTCTTCTTCACTTTCAGAACTTGAATGAACTGTCACAACTTCTTCTTCGGATTCCAGCTTAGCTTGATGAGCTTGTCTGCGCCTTGCGTGAAAAGTCCTTTCAATTTCTGCGTCAAAAAGAAATTCTGCTGAGGCCTTGCCTCGCATAAACAGATTAGAGAATTATTAGAATGAGGAACAAAAATAATATAAAAATATTTTTCTTTTTTTTTTTTGAAAATAAAATTTTAGTCGCAGAGCAACAAAATTTTAATTGAAATAAAACTAGAAACTCTACAATTTTCGGCAGTCCCCGGCAACGGCGCCAAAAACTTGATCGGTAAAATAGCAAGTGTACTATTTTGCCTCTGTAGTAATAAAGGGAAAATTCCCCGAATATCGATCTCAAGGACTGCGTGAGATTATAGAGTTAGTCGCACTTCAATTAAACAAAAAGCCTTGGGGGTTTTGGTTTTTATAATGATGAATTAAATTGCAAATAAACTTAAAAGGGATGATTTAGCCAAATATGAGTAACATGCCAGGGTAGGTGTGTGCATTAACATCTGTAACAACTCTGAATCCTTATTCCAATAACAAAATCCAACTTATCAATTACCGGTTCTTAAGGGTAGTTGCCCCTAAGTCCTTAGTGGGCAAACCTTTGAACATTCAATCCTAATCCCAAAGTCCTCTGAAATTAGTGATGAAATCAAGTATTATAATTATCAAGAATAATCCGGTTGCTATAGGGTATCCCTAGTCCTAGGTGATATCTACTATAGTATAATGGTATAAAAACCCTAACAATGGAGGTCAATCCTAATTGCCAGTCATAAATCAATCCAGTTGGTCCGACGAGGAAAGCAGTAAAAACATGATACCATTAAATTGAACATGAAAGGAAAATACGTTATTGAAATTCGGAATTCAAAATCATCACAAATGTTAATCAGGGACACCCCCCTAGCATTGGGGGGTTTAGCTACTCATATCATCCAAAGAAATTACAAAGATATCAAATAAAGACATTACAATAGAGATGATGAACTTTGATCTTCAATGGCTTCCGCTCATGAGAGTTCTCCGTTCTTCTCCAATTGCATAGGCTTCTTCTCTCAATCCTCCAATTCTTCGTGTGGCAAAAAGATCCCTAATTCATCTTGAAAGCTCTCCTAAATAGTGCAGACTCACTTAAGTTGGTTGGAAATACCAAAAACACCCTTGCAGGCAAACCACTGAACAAAATCATAAAATTCACTGAAATCAGCGTCAAACCCAACACGGGCCGTGTTGAGCAACACGGGCACCCGTGTTGATCCCCTGGTATACTTATTTTTATTGATTGGTCCCAGACTTAGCAACACGGGCCGTGTTGAGCAACACGGGCACCCGTGTTGCACCACTGTTTTTCCTTTCTCTCAAACTTTGCTCCCAGCTCTCTTCCTGACACGACCCGTGTTGGACAACACGGCCACCCGTGTCAGGCCTCCTGTAGCATGTTTTCTGAACTTCCTCAAAACTTCCGAGTTTCGCACTGATTTACTCCGATTTCTCCATATGAACCTGAAAACATTAAAACACACAACCAAAGCATAAAATGACGAATAAAGAAATAAAACACTCAATAACAAAACTTAAACATACTTAAAAACAACGATAAAAATATGTGTGAAAACCACTGATCAACTCCCGTAAGCCAACTCCATGCCTTTGGATCAAGTTCTTTTAGCTCATTCATCTTGGTCATCCATCCTTGGTAGTATGTGGCTTTTGCTTCCCCCATCATCAAGTCCCTTATCAATGCTCCTCCATGATTGAAAGCAACACTTATTAAATGCCCCTCCATGATTGAAAGCAACACTTATTAAATGCATATTCTGGAATTTTTAAAGAAAATGGAAAATTTGTTAAACTCCTAAAATGATGACAAACCCTAATATTTGTTAAACCCTAAAATGATGACAAACCCTAAATTTCGTACCTTTCCATCTTCAATAACTTCTTCTTCTACAGGTTCGTCCCTGTTCGCAACCTTGGGCATCTTGGTTGACTGGCTTGACTGAGTCGTCTTCTCACTCTGGGTTGACTGCGCCGTCTTGCTTGACCGCGCCGTCTTCTTTGACTGACTCGTCTTCGTCTTCTTTGATTTTGCCATTGCCCTAACTTTCGTTTTCGCCTTTGCTTTTTCAGAAGTGTTTGACCTAGTTTTTTTCAGGGGGTAAAATGAGAATAGTAAAACAATGACATATATACTATGGCTTACGTGGCATTGGTAACAGACACGTAGGATGGCAACCTGGTGTTGTAGGTAAAAACATGGTAAAAGGTTTAAATGGCTGGAATCTGCATTTGGTAAGGTCTGCGCAACAAATTTTTTTTTAAAGGGGGCAAAACCAAATCTCGCTTATTTAGCAGGGGGTAAAAGGTATTTAACCAAAAAAAATTGATTCAAAAGACTAAAAAACTTGCATTTTAATAAAATAGACTTTTATAGTAAATAAAAGAGGTATATGGTTAAAATAAAATAACTTAAGTGTGTTCAAATTCTAACTGTATTGATAATATGTGAAAAATAATGGAAAATGTAAGATAAAGGTAGATATTAAAAAAAAAAGCTTTTTTTCAAATAATTAAGATAATAAATGTATTTATTCTAATATAAATATGAAAATAACATTGGGCTAAGTAATGATAGGTAAAAGGGGTCCATTTGTGAAACCCAGGCCCAACTGGAATGGTTAAACATTGCACTAAAGATATTTCAGTGTTAACATTGATGTGATTGATTGTTGCAGGTTGAGCGGAGTATACTGATGTTTGTAACCCGTGCGTTTGGAGTAACTTGTGCTAAATATAACTTGAAAATAAATTATTAATGTGTGTAACCCGTGCGTTCGGAGTATACTATTGATATCACAAGTCCAGTTATATAAAAGTATTTCAGAAATAAAACATAGTTTAACTATTATATAAACACAGTTTGAAAGTGGTAGCATTGTGATGCAAGAGCCCTATGCTAGAGTCATACGTAATTGTCGTATGGTTCAGATAGCAGTTTTATTTGAAGTAGTGCACAACAAAATCCAATTAAGTATGCAAACTATAATTAGAAGAATAACAACTACTCATTCAATAACCTAAACAAAAACCTAATCAGGATATTTTTAAGAGCATACAAAAACTAAACATTAAGAATATGCATCAATATATAACAGAACAAAAGCTTTCAAGTTTTTATTGGGGTGGTGTAAAAACAACATACAAACAGAATATTTCACAGAGCTACATGTGTACATCAAAATTTATAGTACAACCAACTGATAATCCCTCAAGCAATCATTGTAGAAGCTCCTCAATCGAATGAACCTCCCTCAGACCCGGTCCCGTAAATAAAGGTTCATTTGAAATGCTTTGTCAACACAAAATGCTACAATTATTGGACTAGCCAAATCACCAGCATCTCCTCATGGTAAATGGAATCGTTGTTACTCCAAGCAAAAATCTAATGAATAGCATAGAGTGATTTAATTCGTTGACTCTGCTTTCTTTTTGATGGACGACCGCCAATGTTCATTCGTCTGTTTCCAACTACGTTGTCGCCTGAGGTTTCGAAAGTATTATCATTAGTCTTATGACTCAGAATATAAGCAAAAAATAAATTAGTTTTATGACTCCAATTATATCATGATTGAAGATTAAGCGATCTAATGTTACTTACACATCGGAAATATTCAACAGAGCGAGGTTGTCGGAAAATAATAGAGCGATATTATTTTGTCGCAATGATAGTCATGTCATCCAAAAGGGCACACCATTGTGGTTATTATCACATTGGAGGATGCATCTCGCGTTCCAAGGTAGCTTTTGTCATTGTTGTAGTGTTGTAAAGCATAAATGGTCATCTCTGAATGATTAATTAATAACTTCACCTTGAGTTGTTATACGAAATGAGGTGCGAAAATTACACGGTGGCCCAGATAATATAGCAAGATGAGTTGGACCTCCTCCCCTTCCAACGGTCCATCTTTGAGTGTGATGCATAGATTTGGTACTGAAACATCAAACTTGACATGTAAAGAGATTTAACTATAGTAAGCAAAAAAATGATATGGTCAATCATAAAAGGAGGTAGTTGAAAGCATACCAATCGCCTATAACAGTCTCTGTGTTGGTGTCTTATGTAATTGTAGAGTATTTGAGTCAACCCTAACTGCATATATATAAGTGAGACCAATAGTTATCGTAACAGATACTCAAACATTATATGTCATTACAGATAGTTAATAGTATAATCAACCATTATATATCATTACCAATACCTATATGTGGCTGACGATTTTCACAGTCTTTCCATTTTCAGTCCTCATGCCAGTAGTTATATCTCCAAATTGAGATGCAATCAACCCGTAGATGGTCCATGCAATGGGACATGCTCAGTAGTACCATATACACCATACTGGAATGTTGTGTTATCCAAAATACAATAGTTATCATACATAGAAAAATATAAATACATTCAAACATCAGGTTTGAATGTTGGTACTTACATGTCTCGCGACGACGAATCCTTAAAAGAGGTTCCAAACTCCATAAAATGCAGCAACCACGATAGAATCAACATGGGGATTTGGTGTCACTGCCACAACCATCATACCATAGAAGGTAAAGTAGAGCAATGTGAAGAACATAAAGAATAGATACCAAAAGAATTTTATAGCGGTTCAGTAAAATGCGATCATGCCATATACTATACCTCGATATACCACTGTTTGAAAGTTACAGAATGGGAACTTGAAAAGGATGAATGGTATCAGGAAAAAAAGCCAGACATTGGCAAAAAGTACTGCAAATTCGATTGCCAAAAATACCATCAAACACACTCAAATGGAAACTATTACGCCACGCATGACTAGTATTTATCTTATAAACTCTTACATGAACTTTACCTGAAATAGTCTGTTTGTTGGTGTCTCGTGTAACTGTCGGGTATTTGACTGAACCCTAACTGCATACAGTTAAGTGACAACAACATGATAATTTACAAGAAACATGTGGCAATGGTCATCCAAAAACTTTCCTTATTATCCAAGTCACAGTGGAAAATTTCCTTTATTAGTGTCAACGTATTAAAACAGTCGGAAGAACGGTATCGTAAAAAGAATCATTAAACGAAAAAAAATTTGAATACATTTCATACATGTATCACCAATAAATAATTAGAACAAATAGGAAATCAGTTCATTAATTCTAAGGCTCATAGGGTCTTGAAATGATCATACATGTATAACCTATAAAACAAAAAAAAATTATTAGAACAATATAATTAAAAGATAACCTATAAATAATATTCATAAGTCACATAACTTTGTAACTCCAGCAGAAGCTTCTTTAACCATTTTAATAGAAAATGAGTTAATCCATAGTTTGTCAAAATAGTAACAACACACCCAAACAAATAGGGCCACACAAAACTTAAGTTTTAACACATAAAAGAAGTTTTATCAATCAAAATACTACGGCCATTCCAATGAAAATGAAATATAATCTGAGACACCACCCTAAGCATCAAACCGATAGGCCCTAGCCGTAATGAAGTTTGACCAATCCCACGGTGCTTCATCTTCATCAGAAGAAGCGAAGATTGGATGTTTGGCTACTCTCTTAGATCTCTGTCTCCTCCTCTTCCTATTTCTCCTACTTTGAGCAGCCACCGCGACTCCATGTAGGAGATGACCAATTTCCGCTGCATTCACTTCAGGCTGAACAACTACATCTCCATTTGAAATTTTCACATTCCCAGTACCCTCGACGCGGTTAACGGTTACATTGACAGGAGGTTCTTGTCTGTGCTCCATTCTGGTTATAGGTGGAATGTGATGTATGTGATAAGTGTTTGTGTGAGGAGAGTGTAAAAACAAATTGACATCCATCATGTATATATAATGGTAGTGTTTAAGGCTATAGGATTTGGAAAGTGGAAAGGTCACAATTAATGACAGTTGCACTATCCAATGATTATACCTTGTAATGTGCTATATTAAGGAAAGTGGAAAGGTGAAATGTAATAAGTTATGGAATTTATGGTGACTTGAAAGAAGCCACAAAAACCATAAACCATAATAATTAATCTACCATTAGCAAAGACAAATGATATCATTTCAGACAAAGCATATATTTTGGAGTCTGGTAAATCTCACCTTTAAAAGATTTATCGAATGTCATATGATCGAAGGAAATATATTAAAACAACAAAGTGTAAGAACCAAATTACCTATAACAGAAATACAACCTTAGAAGATACAACTCATCATTGACATCAGAAATAAAAGCATCTTTCGTTTGGTACAACAATAAATATCACCTCACAAACAAAACATAAGCAAAATAAAGAAGGAGAATCATAAACAAAATCAAAAGGAAGATGAGATCCGCATTTTATCGAAACCTGCAACAACAACAACAATAGATATCATCAACAACATAATCACCCGTGTTTCGTAGATATAACATAAAACCTTTTGAATCCGACCACCACCACACTCGTCGCCGGAAACCCGTTTGACACCCTCCTTCAACAACCGAGTGGAGATCGGATCAGAAGAGAAGACCGTCGAAAACGCAAGGAGCATCCGGAAAACACAAAATCCTCGATAACACCATTCGTCCAAGTTCTGTCGCCGCACACAAACTGCTCACTTTCCAAACAAAATATTTCTTTATTATTGACATAACTAAAAAAACTCAAATTAACATAGAGAAAGTACATACAAAGAAGTTCTATTGGAATGGCTTATGATAGCTTATTTCCTTCCAGGTTTCTTCAATATATAAATAACTAAAATGATAATTTATACACAAATTCTTACCATGATATTTCAAACAACTGAAACATTAAAGCTAACTGAAAAATCAAGTTAAACTGAAAACCGTTTTTGTTAACCAAAGTGATTATACAACCTGCCGGTCCCCCATCCAATGAACTCTTTCTCGTTGTTGAAAACCATCACTTTGTCTAGCATGGTTATGTCTGCATAAAAAAAATACAAAAAAAGTACATCACATAATTTAGAGTTTATGAACAAATTCTTAAGGAATCCACCACATTCAGAGTTTCAGTTCATTTATACTTTTAAAGAATTTTCCGAAACTCTTTGTCAGTCTTGAAGCCTCGCAAAGGTTCGATAAACTTTAACAAATCCGAAGTTTAACCAAATAAACATCCATGAATTACCAAACATAAGATCACTCAAGCATCAAATATGAAAAATATACAGAAAATGGGCAAATGAACACTTCAATGTTACACAAAAACCTTATAGTTAAACGCAAACCCAATGAGATCTGAGCATTCAGAAAAGCCGAATCTTTAAGATCGATATGAAGTCGTCGTGTCTGTACAACAAAATGTTTTTAACATTAAGAGATGAATAGACGCTAAAATCATCCTATCTCTTCAAAGCCTCTTTTTGCGCCCGCTCAAAACCTAAAACAATAAACACAAATCAAAATCAAAACCCTAAAAGAGATACCAAAATCGACTCGCTCAATCCAACCGATGCACCACCGTAAAACCGATTCTCACACCATTCATCTTTCTTTGTGAGCCAACACAACAAAAACTGAAACATTAAACACTAAATCAGAAGAAATCAGAAAAAATAGATGAAACCCTAAAATCACAACCCAATTTATTTACACACCAAAAAAACGATTCACACACAAATTTAGAAACACAAAGTGGAAGAACATTGCCATGAACCTTGCGTTAATGTCATGGCCTTCCAGATCCGAAACGGTGAACCTAATGTTATTGTACTCCACAGTCTCCACATTGAAACCTAAAACAAAAACATAAAAATAAAGAAATTAGAAGCATATATAAAACAACATCACAGATCGAAAACGCATATGAGAAATTACACCACCACTAAGAAATTACACGAAGAAGATGATGAAGAAAAGGGGAAATGTAGAAGAAAGAGGATATGAAAGTAGTAGAAGTCGCTCGGAGAGAGAAAGAAGAAGAGAAATAGACATTGAAAATATGGTAAGGTGAAGTGATGAATTGGATATCGTGAAAATCAGATTAAAGTGGGGTTACATTTGTTGATTTGTAACCAAATAACCCTATGTGACATCATCAATGCATTCCAACCTAATGATCAAAGGCAAAAAAAAAAACAACTAGTCATTGAATCAGAATTATATGACCTCATTAGTTAGAAAAAGTAAATTTTGGACCAAAAATACCCTCATTTTGGTGAGTTGGCAGCATTAGAGGGAAGGTCAAAAAATAGCTTTCCAGAACATATAATGTTCTCATATGGTAGATTATTATATTAATGTTCTGTGTAAACATTGTAACGAGATTTATTAAACAGAGGTTCGAACTCATGCCATAATCAACCCTTTACCTTGGTGATTTAAAAACCGAGGTGTATAGTCATTACTTTTCATGACACCATTCGTTACCTCATATGGTAGATTATTATATTAATGTTCTGTGTAAACATTGTAACGAGATTTATTAAACAGAGGTTCGAACTCATGCCATAATCAACCCTTTACCTTGGTGATTTAAAAACCGAGGTGTATAGTCATTGCTTTTCATGACACCATTCATGCCGCGGTAATATGTATTTCACGCCAAACGTTAGAATCACTTTTTGTAGTAGTGAAGAAACTCTAGCCAACTTTCTTCAAAATCTGGCTTTGACAAGATGGTTCTGATTAGAGACAAAGTACGGACAAGAACTCGAGTCCCTTTAACTCAGGTCTTCAGAGCCAGAGCTGTCAACAGAAGCTGAGACACCAAGTGTTAAGTCATCAGATTTTGATCCTTCAAAATCCGAGTCTTTTAGCTTCTCTTTATAAGTTCTTTATCTGAGTCTGTTGTGAATTCAATGCCACGAACAAAGTATAAAATAAGGGATGAATAAAGGACACGGAAGAAGAGGAACACTATAATTGGTTATAACTGCTATTCTTTCACTTTCTCTTAGAACAAGATTACAAGTTTACAAGAATAACAAATAACCTCTCTCACCCTAAATTAGGATTTGCAGCTTAGCAATGATGAGAGACTAGTATGCTATTTATAATAAAACCTAACATACTAACTAATGGGCTTTTTCAGCAAGGCCCATTACACAAGCCAACTTAATAAACAAGCTAACTTAACAAATTAGGGTTTAAACACTAAAACCTAATTTAACATGCTAACAACTCTAGCATCTTCGACATCTGCATGCTAGACCCATCTTCGACTACAGCATGCACACTTCGACACCAGCATGTGAACAATCCTTCGACTTCATGGTTAACTCTGTCGAACTGTCGAACCTCGAAGCTACCCTTCGACAATACTAGAGTTCGATCCAATATCTCACAAATCTCCACCTTGGACCTAACTCTACAACGTCAAGGGAACAAACTAGCTTTCTTCATGCAGCTTTATCAACTGCATACAGTGGAAAAACTTGCAACTCGGCAATGTCTTGGTGATCATATCAGCAGCATTGTCCTCAGTCGAAACCTTCAGCACTTGGACTTCTCCACGCTCGATTATTCCTCTGACGAAATGCAGCCTCACATCAATGTGCTTAGTTCGCTCATGATAGGCTGAATTCTTCGACAGGTGTATTGCACTTTGACTATCACATTTAACAGTGATACCTCGACCTTGAAGTTTTAGCTCCTTCGCAAAACCTTCAAGCCACAATGCTTCTTTCACAGCTTCAGTTAGGGCAATATACTCCGCTTCAGTGGTTGATAGAGCAACAACCTTCTGAAGTGTTGCTTTCCAACTAATTACAGTGCCAAACATAGTGAAAACATATCCAGAAATAGATTTTCTAGAATCCATACAACCTGCATAATCAGAGTCGACATATCCTTCTATTACTGCTTTACTATCTTCACCCAAGGCTCCACCATAAATTAGGACTCTATTCAGAGACCCATTTATGTACCTTAAAATCCACTTCAATGCTTGCCAGTGAGCCTTTCCAGGATTCGCCATGTACCTGCTTACAAGACTTACTGCGTATGCTATGTCGGGTCTAGTACAGACCATAGCATACATCAAAGAGCCGACTATATTAGCATATGGGATGCTATTCATATAGGCTCTTTCGACATCAGTACTGGGACACTGATCAATACTCAGCTTGAATTGAGGGTTTGTTGGAGTCACAATTGGCTTCGAATTCGACATACCAAACTTTTCAAGAATCTTCCGTAGGTATGCCTTTTGAGATAAGCATAACTTCGACTTCTTTCTATCTCTTCGAATGTCAATTCCAAGAATCCTGGAAGCAGCTCCCAGATCCTTCATATCGAACTCCTTATTGAGTTCAGCCTTCACCCTCGTCACATCTTCAACACTGTTGCTTGCTATGAGAATATCATCCACATAAAGCAACAAAATAACAAATGAATTACCAGGTCGAAATCTGAAGTAAACGCAGTGGTCGAACTGGCTTCTAATGAAACTTATGCGTGCCATGAACTTGTCGAATCTCTTATTCCACTGTCGAGGAGATTGTTTCAGCCCATACAAAGATCTCTTTAACTTGCACACATAATCTTCCTTCCCCTTTTCGACATACCCTTCAGGTTGCCTCATCAGGATCGTTTCATCTAGATCACCATACAAGAACGCAGTTTTCACATCCATCTGTTCCAGTTCAAGATCGAACTGTGCCACCATGGCAAGCAACATTCGAATGGACCTATGCTTCACAACAGGAGAAAACACATCATTGAAGTCGACACCTTCTTTCTGAGTGAAACCCCTTGCAACTAACCTTGCCTTGTATCTTTTCGACGTCACTCCTTCAATTCCTTCCTTAACTTTGAAAATCCATTTACAGCTGACTAACCTTGCCCCAGCAGGTTTCTTGATCAGTTCCCAGGTATGATTATCATGAAGATATTTTATCTCATCATCCATGGCCTTCAGCCATTCAGTCTTATTTCGACTCCTCATAACTTCCTTATAGTCTCTAGGTTCTTCGTCTAGAACCTCACTTGCAGAGATTAAGGCATAAGCTATAAGATCTGCATATCCAAGTCTTTGAGGTGGCTTGATGACTCTTCTCGACCTATCTCTCGACAATAGGTAGTCATCGTCAGTTTCCTCAACTTCAGCATCTTCTGCTTCTTCTTCGACTTCATCTGGGATATGCAATTTAGCATCAACAAGCTCCACCTCAACAGGAATCTCTACCTGTTCCAGCTCTTCGTCAGATGTTTCTGTACTTCGACCAACATCATCAGTTTTCTTAAAAGCCATTTCAGCTTCATTGAAAACTACATCTCGACTGGTGATACACCTCCTGTGACCTGGCTCTAGGCACCATAGCCTATAAGCTTTGACTCCTTCAGGGTATCCCATGAACATGCATTTCAGAGCTCTAGGTTCGACCTTGTCTTGCCTAATGTGAGTATAGGCTACGCAGCCAAATACTCTCAGTTTGTCGAGATCTGGTGGATGTCCCGACCAAACTTCTTCAGGTGTCTTCATATCTAACGCTGTCGAAGGACATCTGTTTATCAGATATGTTGCTGTCGAAACAGCCTCAGCCCAGAACCCCTTTGTTAACCCCGCACTAGTCAACATGCATCTGACTCTCTCCAAAATAGTTCGATTAAACCTTTCAGCCAAACCATTTTGCTGTGGAGTACCTGCAGTAGTTCTATGCCTTGCAATACCAGAGGCAGCACAAAAACTGTCGAATGCCTCATTGCAAAATTCAAGGCCATTGTCGGTTCTCAACCTCTTGACCTTTCTGCCAGTCTGATTTTCAACCAGAGTCTTCCAACTTTTGAAATTCTCAAAAGTTTCATCCTTAGTTTTCTGGATGAATACCCATAATTTTCTGGAATAATCATCTACTATGGATAGAAAATACCTTGCTCCTGAATGTGATGGACACCTTGCAGGCCCCCAAAGATCAGCATGGATGTAATCAAGGGATCCATGTGTTCTTTGTTTGCCTTTGTTGAACTTCACTTTGCAAGATTTTCCAAGTACACAGGGTTCACAAAACTTCAGCTTTTCGATTTTGTCTCCACCAAGCAGATTTTGTTTCCCTAATTCGACCAGACCCCTTTCACTGACATGGCCCAATCTCATGTGCCAGATTTCTGTT
Source organism: Vicia villosa (assembly GCF_029867415.1). Lineage (NCBI taxonomy): Eukaryota > Viridiplantae > Streptophyta > Magnoliopsida > Fabales > Fabaceae > Vicia > Vicia villosa. The sequence continues at coordinate 65,331 of NW_026705545.1, read as the reverse complement.
TACGACAAAGGTTTCGTGGATGCAACATTTGTCGAACCACTTACAACTTCAGCCTCAAGGGTATACAAGCCTTGTTTCTTCACGCCTCTCAAGACTTCCTTCGAACCCTTCATGACTCTTAGGATACTTTTCTCTCCTTGGAAAACATATCCTTTCTTGTCGAATTCACCAAGAGAAATCAGATTTCTCTTCAAATCAGGAACATACCTGACTTCAGTCAACAACCTTATTGACTCATCATGGAGCTTGAATCTCACAGATCCAACACCTGCAATCTTGCAAGCCTTGTTGTTTCCCAGCAATATTGATCCACCATCTTGATCACATAATTCCTCGAACAAGTCTTTGTTTGGAGTCATGTGCCAAGTGCAACCTGAATCCATAATCCACTCCTTCTTAGAGTCACTGCTTGAAACCACAAGAACATCAAATGATTCGCAATCATCTTGAACAATGGCAGCGTTGCCATTATCCTTACCTCCATGATATTTCAAGCGTTCAGGGCACACCTTTCTTGTGTGACCCTCCTTCTTACAATGGTAGCATCGAATGCCAGATGCTTCGCCACTGTAAGTCTTCGACTGGCTTTTGCCTTTCTTCTTGTCGAACTTACCATCCTTTCGTAAGAGTTTTCCTTTAACGGCCAAACCTTCGCCAACAGTCGAAGGTTTATGCTCCTTTCGTTCATTCAAGTCCTTAGAGTACAAGGCTGATTGAACTTCTTCAAACGTCAGGGACTCCCTTCCATACAAGAGAGTTTCTTTGAAGTGAGCATGTGATCGAGGCAAAGAACACAATAGTAACAACGCTTGATCTTCATCATCGATCTTCACATCAATATTTTCAAGATCAAGAATCAGCTTGTTGAACATATCCAACTGCTCAGCCAATACTTTGTCTTCAATCATCTTGAATGAATACAAAGCTTGCTTCAGGTAGAGTCGATTTACCAGCGATTTGGTCATATACAAACTTTCAAGTTTCACCCATAACCCTGATGCCGTCGTCTCCTTTGATACCTGCCGGAGAACCTTATCACCAAGGCTCAACAAAATTGCGCTGTGTGCTTTCTCGATCATATTCGTCTTCTCTGCTGCCGTCAATTCTGCATTCATGGCTGCCTCTCCCTTCAACGCTTCCAAACAACCCTGCTGAACCAGTAGAGCTTTCATCTTCAAGCGCCACAGACCGAAATCATTCACTCCGGTGAACTTTTCAATCTCATACTTTGTTGAAGGCATCTTCTCCACGCTCACCGCACCAATTTGTTGTGAATTCAATGCCACGAACAAAGTATAAAATAAGGGATGAATAAAGGACACGGAAGAAGAGGAACACAATAATTGGTTATAACTGCTATTCTTTCACTTTCTCTTAGAACAAGATTACAAGTTTACAAGAATAACAAATAACCTCTCTCACCCTAAATTAGGATTTGCAGCTTAGCAATGATGAGAGACTAGTATGCTATTTATAATAAAACCTAACATACTAACTAATGGGCTTTTTCAGCAAGGCCCATTACACAAGCCAACTTAATAAACAAGCTAACTTAACAAATTAGGGTTTAAACACTAAAACCTAATTTAACATGCTAACAACTCTAGCATCTTCGACATCTGCATGCTAGACCCATCTTCGACTACAGCATGCACACTTCGACACCAGCATGTGAACAATCCTTCGACTTCATGCTTAACTCTGTCGAACTGTCGAACCAAGAAGCTACCCTTCGACAATACTAGAGTTCGATCCAATATCTCACAGAGTCAAAAGCAAGTTGATTTTAAAACTTATGATCCTGGACACTTAAATAAATGTTAGTATACCCAATTATTCTTTAGATATTTTATTACTATCAAAATTCAAGGGATATGAACAATCATGTTCTAACATATTTCTAATTGTCAATGATAGCTGGACGATATTGATCCGGCGTGCCTCTAAGGCTGGTGTATATTTTAAATTGCTTACAATAACTAAAAGCAGCAAGCCCGAAATTCAAGTGAACGGGACAAAGAATCAAACATGAACAACTTTGATTAAGATAATAGAAATAATTATGTCTTGGTAGTCTAATTTTTATTGTAACAAATTTGGTTTTTCAAACTAATGGTCAGAATTTCGGAAAATTATATTTTTGAGGACCAAAAGAAAGTAATCAACGTGGCCATCATGGCTTGACTGTAATTTGTGTTGTGTTTGCACTAGTAGAATTGCCTCACCCTCACGTGGTAATTTACAAAGCAAACGGAGGCATGGCGAATGTTTCTTGCTTGCTTCGTGGAAGATAAGTAGTGTGTGATGGATAGTGACACTATTAGTGTTTAGTCATTTTTTATGTGAAAATGAACACGATACACGAAATTTGACTAGCTTTTAGTACTACGCTAAAAGAGTGTTTAGTAGTATTTGCTGAGGAAGCCTCTTGTCATTTGTTTATAATATAAAACATGTTGGTCTATGAAACACGTTTTGGATGGGAAACGCTCTACTATAAATTCAACTAGAATGGTCTCACACGAACAAACCATTATATCTCTCATATTGCATAAAAACACTCTCTCACTCACTCATTCACTGAGTTCTCAAAAGATTAATTAAGATGGCGAGAACACCTTATTGTGACAAAAGTGGAATGAGGAAAGGGACTTGGACTGCTGAGGAAGATAGGAAATTAATTGCGTATGTAACTAGATATGGTTGCTGGAATTGGCGCCAACTCCCTAAGTTTGCAGGTAATTAATATATACAACATGAAATTGTACTTTGGATATGGATTAATAATATGTAAAAATTTGTGTAGTTTATTCATCAAATGGTTTTTGTATTTCAGGTCTTTCGAGGTGTGGGAAGAGTTGTCGGTTGAATTATCTAAGGCCTAATATCAAAAGAGGGAACTTCACTCAACAAGAAGAGGAACTGATTATCCGAATGCATAAAAATCTGGGCAATAGATGGTCTGTCATTGCGGCTGAGTTACCTGGAAGAACTGATAACGAAATAAAGAACCATTGGCATACTTCTCTTAAGAAGAGAGCTCAACAGATGAACACAGTCTCAAATGAAGAAACCATAGCCACCAAATCTCAAGCTAGTTCCCATATCTCAGACATCACTGGCCCATTATCTCCATTTTCATCATCCAGTGAATTCTCTTCCACAACATCAGATCAGAGTTTCACTGCATTGGAAGATTTTGGTTTTCTGGATTCGTTTATAGAATCTATGGATGACAGTTTTATGCTTGATAATGACTTTACAAGCTTTGTAGATGCGTATACAGAGTCAACAGTTGATAGTTTTTGGACGCACCCATATGAAGGTGACATGTCCCCCATTCTATAGCAACATCAACTTATAAGGTTTCGTTTTTATTCCTTCACTAAAAGATTCCGTTGGTATATGTTAGTTTAAAAGATGTTAGGGTCTATTTTCAAACTAGAGGGATGTTGAGAGTATTTTAATAGACCTCACTGGATGTGAGTATAATTCCCTTTAAAAATAAAGTAATATAAAATGCTTTGTTCATAGTTGTCTGTGGGATTTTGCATATGCAGTATTATTGTTTATAAATGTGTAATTCAAGAAGTGTTCAAGATAGCCTTAATGCTCCGGAAGTTTAGAGGGGAGAGGAAGAAATTTAATAGGGGGAGGGAAAGGGAAAGGGAAGAGAGAGAATTTAACTAAATATATATTTGGTTCAAAGAAGAGGAGGGGAGGGGTGAAATTTTTAACAACATGTATGTTTAATTCACAAGGCGAGAGATTTTTAAATTAAATTTTTTTTATCCTTATAAATTTTGTCATTTGTATTTAGTAAAAATAATTATAAGTAAAAATAGTTTTGAATAAATTTTCACAAATAAAAACATATTCATTCATAAACCACACAAATTTAAACAAAATATCTAAAACAAATATTAAATTGTAAACAAAATATTCATAAAAAAATTTAAATTATAAATAAAATATTCATAAAAGTTATAAGACTATTATAAGATGATCAACCAGATGAGTTAAAGACCATTTGCATTATCATTGTTTTGCGTGTTTCAAACGAACACTGGAGAATCATCCTAAATTTGTCAGCATCTTTCATGACAGTGTAATATATCTGACGCAGTGACTTTTCATCACATCCACACTCCTTTATTAAATTTCATGCTTCTTCCTCTAAAATTGGAGACAACTCATATTTGTCACGCTCTCTCATTATTTGATTTCCTTATCGTATTGCAACATTTCCTTCTGTTACTGCATTTGCATCCAAGACAATTGATTATTGGAGTTCAGTAATATCGTTCTTTGTATGTTTGTTTTTAACCACTTTCATTTTCTTCCTCTTACCACCACTTAAAGGATCTAGTGATTGTGTTTTGAGTATAGAAAAATCGTAAGTAGCATCAAAGCTTTCCAAATTCACCTCATTCTGGGCAACATGGTCATCAATATCTTGAATAGTTTCAACCAAGTCTTCATTGGTGACCGATGATTTTTGTTTTCTTGTCTCTTTTGAAGTTTTAGATCCCTCTCCATCAACTCAGTTATGTCCATTAAGTATCAACAACTTCTCGTAATTTGGAAGTGGTACATATCTCCAATTTGATGCTTTTGGTTTTGACTGAAAAAATATGATAAATAAAAGATATAAGATTAATAAAAGTTATTCGGTTATTAATTAATAAAATATTTTAAAATTCAAAAAGTTCATCAAAAGTTACCTAAATTAGAGCATCACAAACTTCTTACTCAACATCCCATAATTGTGTAATTGAATTCCAAGAAAAGCCGCTCATACCACCTTTAAAAATGTCATAATATTCAGTGAATTTTTTTTCAAAGTTTTCCAACAATTTTTTATCTTCACTGTGTCAACTTTGTTTTCAAACAATGCACGAAGTTCAGCTGTAATATTTTCATATGTTAATGTAGTAAATATGCCGTTGACTTTGTTCCCATTTTCATATTCATGCATAGAAGCATAAACAAGAGCATCATCCATGACTCTATTCCAAGTCAAAGTTTCAGAATTGCCATTATTAATTGGTAATTGCTTATTTGATGTCATAAACTATGAAAATGAGCAATTATAACATAACAAAGTTAATAAATATAAATAACAAAAAGTTGCAATATCATAATAAACACCATAATAAATTTGATACTACTTCATCAAGGAACAACAAACATAAATGTAATAATATAATACAACTGATACTCTTTAAGTTAAATCATTATTTTGATAATTTAACCATATTTGATGTGATGCACTATCTTTCATAACCCCACCCGTAGCAAGCTCATCTCTATTACTTCTTGAACCTTGATGATTGTCATGAGATACATTTTGATTTGCAAGTTCAGCATCTACTTCTACTATAAGGTCTTCATCTGGGTCTACACTCATTAGATAATTGTGAAGAATGTAACATACAAAAATGATTAGTTTTTTAGCTTTGACTCCATAATTTGGCTCTTTTGAATTCGATAAAATCTCAAATATTTTTTTCAATACACCAAGGCTCTTTCAATTGAATTGCGTAAAGACAAATGTCGAAGATTAAACAACTCTTTAGAATTTCGGGGTGAATTTCTAGCCGAATATTCTTTCAGGTGATGTCGAACTCTCTGTAAGATGTAATTAATCCACTAGTCAACATGAATCCAACATCAACAAGATAATATTTTCCTATATCAAGGATAGATAATAAATGTAATAGTTTAAAATATATAATATAAATAACTATAAGTCTAGGTTATTCTTATATTATCGTGACGAATTTTAAGCTTATCTTCACGTGTTAATGAATTCTATAATATTCTCGAGTCAGAGGCACATCCTTGTCATCCTGTGAGCACATAAATAAACTTTAAATCAAAAGCACAAGCTGCTAAAACATTTTGTGTTGGGTAGTCTTTCCTACCGTGATATCTAGGAGCATCTTTTGCAGATACTTTGATATGTATATCCATTCTATCTATTGCACCAACATAATCCTGACACAATATTATATTTTTTAGGGTTAATGAACTTTTTCGTCCCTTTAAATATTTCAAATTTCGTTTTTAGTCCCTCCAAAATTTTCCTTCAAGAAATCGTCCCTTCAAAATTTTTCTTCCGAACTATTGGTCCCTAACATCAAATTTCGTAGCTAATCGGTGGCTAAAGTCGTAGCTAATCTCTAGCAAATTTGACGATAGGGACCAATAGTTTAGACGAAAATTTTTGAAGGGACGATTTCTTAAAGGAAAATTTTGGAGGGACTAAAAACGAAATCTGCAATATTTAGAGGGACCAAAAAGTTCATTAACCCTATTTTTTATCAGTAAAATCTATGACTATTTGAAATTATAGTATTTTTGTGTAGGGAATATAATTTGTTATAACAAATTTTACCTTAAAATACGGGTAGAATCTATAACTATTAGAAATTTCAAAAGGGACCATTGAGCCATCGGGTTGGACAAGAAATTTTTCTTTCATTTCAGGAATAGCTCTCAAAATTTGATGAAGATTACAATTAATAGTCTCGCTGGAACTACGAAACCAAAAGTTGACTTCACAATTTTTAGCATTAGGTGTTTAATATGTAAATTGATTTTGCAACCTGCGCTTCCACACTTGACCATCAGGTAGCTTGTAATCCCCCTCCTCTTTCTACCATACCACATAAGGTCATAAAATTTTAAGGCCCCATTCTTAATATATTTGTACTAGTTTCACTATTACTAATTCAATACATTATTTCTTCACGAACCCTTTCTCTCTCAGAACTCATACTACAACACAATTTTCACTTTCGGGACATTCAGACATAACAGTAAACAACAACACACGTTATTTAAACTATAGCTCTTTGACAAAAATCAAACCATTTGATAATGACAATTCTCTGATCTTGATGATCCATCTAACTCAATAAAACAATTTCTATAATTAGAAATAGGTATAATAATGTTAAAATGTTAAAAAAAACTTGGATAAATAATATTAGACTTAAAATATTTATTTATAACATATACATACTATATTTTATATTGTTATTATTATTAATATTATAATCAAAAAATCTTATTACTATTATATATATTATATATTATAAATAAGAACCTGCTATAAGTATGTTACTGTTATAAAAAAACTTTGTTATTATTATTATATATTAAAACTAAACCAGATATAAATTATAATAAGAACATATACTGTATGTTTTTAAAAGAAAACGTAATATATGTTACGGCTTGATGCACTAGCATACGATATTGTCAAGAATGTTAAAGTGCAGGATAAGCATCAACAAGAATTCATTTACGACAATCATAGAAATCACTTATCATAATAATTAAAACTTAAATTGCAGGATAAGCATCAACAAAAATTCACTTACAACAACCATAGAATTCACTTATCATAATAATTAAAACTTAAATTGCAGGATAAGCATCAACAAGAATTAACTTACAACAACCATATAATTCACTTATCATAATAAATATATCAATATATATCGCTACCATGTTATAGAACAACAACGTACATCTAAAAAATATAATATCAAAAAGGGAAATTCAACAAAATAAAAATGAAAGAATTCACATGAAAGCATTAACGCACAGATAGCAACTGCACAGTAGAAGAAAAATGAAACGTGAAATAACACATTGAAAAAAATCTAGTCTTTAATAATTCAATAAGGATAATCTTGTAATTAAAAAAATAATTGAGGACAAATTAATGAGAATAATAAAATTATAAACAATGAATCTCCCCCCCCCCCCCCCCCCCCCTCATAATCCCCCTATTTGGAGGGGAGCAAAAAGTGAGTCTATGAGGGATTTTGCTCCCCCCCTCCACTTATAAAAAATTGACCAAACAAATATATTTATAAATATCCCCTCCCCTCCCCTTTTCTACTTTACCAATTTCTTGATTTCTTTATTTTGGCCTTTTTTCCTTTATATTAGGAAATGTACTAGTTATGGTCGACTTAGAAGATGACGTACAAGAGGAATTCCTTGATTTTAGAAAAGGAATCCGGTCAAGTGGAGTTTAGGTCAATGAACCTTATTATCCCATAACACCTAAAGAAACTAATATAGTGTTGTTACACTGAGATTTTTAGCTACTAGAAAGTCAATGAAGAAAGTGATAATGAAGGGGAAATAAGTGTTAAGAGACACTAGTTTGGTGTTTAAGGGCAATAATGAGGGAACGTCGATAGAACATCGACCAAGGAGTAGACAAGTGTGATAGTTACGATTTGGAAGAATCACAAAAGCTGATCTACAAGATTAGGATCACCTTGAAACTTGTCCAAAATCTCAAAAAGGATAGTCAACAAGACACTTTCTTTGACATTTGACAAGGATATTAGTCGACAAAGCAACAAGAGGTTAAAGACTTAACAATTCTTCAAGTTCAAGTTTTAAGTAAAGAGGATGCCGACAACACGTTGGCAAATACTATCAAGAGTTCATGGGGAAGTTCGAAGCAGTTTAACTCAAAGTGGGTTATAAACATTAAATCAAGGGTGACACGTAAAACACTAGTGGGAGCCTGAAGATTAGAAGTGGGGTGAAACGTGGCATTTCCTTGGTGGAAACAACCGTCGTCAATGGTTACTTGTAAATATAATAAATAGCAGACTCATACATTGTAATAAAGGTTGCAAATTTTCATACATTCTCTCCATACAACTGGAGTACGCGAGTCAAAGAGAGAAACAGTTTGTGATAAACATGTATGTGTCTGCGTCCAAATATTTCAGTGTTTTCTCTTTTCCTTAACTAAAACTTTTTTTGTCTTTTATTTTCACCTTTGTATAATGTCATTTATTGCATTTTTACTTCTTGTCATTTATAAAAGCTCCTCTTCGTTGAAACTTTGTCTTTATGCTTTCTTCATACGAGCGACTACATTCAATGTGCACGCAAGTGTTTTCATACAATTAATTTACACAAATTTCTTTGGATATTTTTCGAGTTAACGTCACTAGCTTTTTCAAACTCGTGATTTTTTACCAAAAACACTAGTAAAGAGGTGTCAATTGAGAAAACTCTTCCGTTGACGCACGAAAAGAAAAGTTCAAATGTACCATTTATTTGGCCTAAAGATTAGGTGATTCTCTTTATTTTCTTCCTACTTTTGCATTTCTTATTTTTAATTTGTTTCAAATTTGTAAAAGTCGAGACTTCCAAAAAAATCCACAAAAGGATGAAGGTAGACCCTTTAACAACATTAGGAGATTAATAATGAGATATCTCTACTGAAGGATGAGCAAAAAAGGATTAATAAATACTTGAAGTAGTTGGAGCCTAAGGCTTTTAAAAGATAGCTAAAAATCTAAAATAAATAAAAGGGTTAATGAACTTTTTCGTCCCTTTAAATATTTCAAATTTCGTTTTTAGTCCTTCCAAAATTTTCCTTCAAGAAATCGTCCCTTCAAAATTTTTCTTCTGAACTATTGGTCCCTAACGTCAAATTTCGTAGCTAATCGGTGGCTAAAGTCGTAGCTAATCTCTAGCAAATTTGACATTAGGGACCAATAGTTTAGACGAAAATTTTTGAAGGGACGATTTCTTAAAGGAGAATTTTGGAGGGACTAAAAACGAAATCTCCAATATTTAGAAGGACCAAAAAGTTCATTAACCCTAAATAAAAATTGTATGTTAGACCTTTACAGGGAATCACCCTTTATTGATAAACACGTGACACCTTTATAGATAACAATTTTTGGCTTATAATTGAAATTCCACACCTTGGAGAGCTTTAAGGTTTCCCTTTAAGGCCTTAACTTCAAGTCGTTCTCCGTCTATTGTACAACCATCCCTTTCTACAACAGATCTAATATGTAGTCCCTTTAATGGATGGATAGTTCAGTAGATTCTGGTATTTAGGTTGTTAAGGAATACCTTGATTCCAGTTTTGTGTTTGCAAGTTCATAATTTGGAGAAATGTTGCTAAGACTTGTTCAAGTACATTTTTATTACCTCCACGAGGACTGCTTATGTTTAAAAGACCGGCCAATAGTCTCAATAATTTTAAGGATGGTTTGTCAAAGTTTGTTGTTTTGTGAAATTTAAAATGACAAAAAGTAAATTAAACTTTGGTGATAATAGTTAAGAAAAATTGTTGGGGTTAGATTTCGCCCACCTATTTTTGTGCATGATCATGATCTATAATATGGAAATATAACTAACTTTTGATATTACCAGATATGTGTCATAGCTCATGTATGAGTAAATAACATGAAATCAACCGTGTTTCCTAATAGACGATATCCTAGCCTATTATCCAATAAGATAGCATTAAGCTCAAATATTTCATGCGGGTATTAAATGTAAATCTATCTCTAGAGTTTAACATCTAGTAGATGAGAAGCATGAATCTAATAATGACATGTACCTTTTTAATATCTATTCAAACCATGAAATCATATTCTAGGTAGCTAATATAAAACAAGCATTATGAATGAAGAATTCATCAATATTAAAGCATGAGAAGAATTATATATAACACCATGATCACAAACATATGAGCATTAGGTCAACAACAAATAACCTCAACAAAAAAAGAAATTATCTAAGCTTGCTCATTTATATTTACAATTAAGATCTAGAAGAAAGACTTTGAAAAGCACAAACATCGCTTCCTCCCTCAATCTTCCTTTCCTTCGCTCTCTTGTTGTGATTTTCTTATCAAATGTGTTTCTAACATAACCACCAAGAATAAAGTTGCATGTCTCTGATACCGCAATGGTTATGGTTTTATTGGTTTTCTTTGAAGCTTTTTGTTTTTTTGTTACATCATTGAGCTCCTCATCAATTGCGCATTTCTGATAGTGTTTTAGACCCATCTTTTAGCATGCATAATTCAAAGTGTTTGATTATAGCTTAGGCAATATGATTAAAACCAATATATTGAGTTTTCGAATCAAGAAATATGCCTGAAAATTATTCTAGTAATTATCATTTTATAAGCTGAAAAATCCTTTGAATTGTGAAAAAGAGATTTTGCGTGTATGATTCGAATCACGCAGTTAGTCTGACTCTAATCAAACTCATTGAGAGCTCAAGGGTGCATTTCTAGTTTTCCTGATTCAAATCACATGAAGGTATGATTCGAGTCACGACACTCTAATTTAAAGCACAATATTTCCTTATTCAAAACACATTGAAATGGAAATTCCCTTGGTTTCTCCTGGAACTTTGATCTTTATCACCAATTTGTTTGATTCAAATCATGTGAATCAAATCAAAGATATTCTGGCTGGAATCACATAAATGAGTTTCATATATTTTTGCTTGTTGGTTCAAAACACTTAGTTTTATTATTACAATCGTAACTCTTTCTTTTTAATTGAGCCATACACAATTTCTCTCTCATTTTTTGCTAGATCTCTACCATTTATAAATACCATTTTCTCTCAAAACCTTCACAATGTTAGAAAACATACTCTTCCAATATTGATTTGAAAACTCACAAATCACTTGTTCTCTGATATTTTCAAAAGAGTTTTGAATATTTCTTGAATACTTGCAAATGATTTCTTTCATCTTCTACCTTATTCTTTCAAAAGATGAAAATGAAGTTGATGTAGATCAAAGACTCTGCAGAAGTATGATAGGAAGTCTGATATACCTCACAATAAGCACACCTAACATCAATTTTGCTACAAGAGTATGTGCAAGATACCAAGCAAAACCTAAGGGCAATCAACTGAATAAAGTAGAAAATTCGTGAAGTACATAAATGGACCCTGTGACTATGGTATTTTCTATTCTCATGCTACCAATTCAATATTGGTAGGGTATTATGATGTAGATTGTGTTGGAAGTGCTGATGATAGAAATAGTACATCTAGTGGATGCTAATTTATTGGAAACCGTTTAATTTCATGGTTTATCAAGAAGCAAAATTGTGTCTTATTATCTACTATTAAAGCTGGGTAGTTTGTTGCAAGAAGCAGTTGCATTTAATTGATTTGGATGAAAGAGTTGTTGAAAGAGTGCAATTTTTAACAAGATGTCGTGACATTATTCTGTTAAAACTTTAGTGCTATTAATATTTCAAATAATCATGTCTAACTCAGTAGAACCAAGCACACGGACATTCGTCATCATTTCCTCAAGGAACTTGTGGAAGATAAAATTGTAGCAACTAAAAAATCGTTAGTTGACATAATCACTTTTAGATACAACTCAGTTTGAAAACTTAAGGAGTTATATTGGTATTTTCATATGTAAGAATTTTGTAGCAATCACTGCATGTGAGGCGTGCAAGAATAGAAAGATTCTCTCTCTCTCTCTCTCTCTCTCTCTCTATCATTGTTGCACGTGAAATAAGGCTGATTATTCCCATTTCAAATTTTCTTTATAAATGTTCCTTTGTTACAAGCAAGAGCAATCTACATTCCTTTTTCTATTGTTCTCCGAAAATGTTCCTTTTCTTTCTCATAAGTTCTTCACTTGCTTTCAGAAATGAGTGAAAAATTCAAAGAAAATTAGCCTACTAATTATGGGGTCAAGAAGGAAACAACAAGGAAATCTAAGGTTCTTGAGTCAAAGAAGGTTGACCTGGAGACGAATGAAACAAAGGTGGAACCACATTCTGAAACATTTGTTGGAACATCTGTGATACGAAAAAAGTCGGTGACAAAGATGAAGTGCTTGAGGAGGAAACATGTTCAAGCAAGTGATTATGACTCATATTCTCATGAAGATTGGGTTTGTTTTCTCTCATTAGGTGGAAGGTTTGGACAATGAAGTTGAGTGTCTTGTTTTCTCTCAATTATTTCAGTTTTTGTGTTTGAACCTTGTATATTGGAATATCATGTTTCTTTTGTTGTAGTTCTATAATGTCTCCTTAGTCTTTTGAGGGTGCTACCAAAAACAATGTTTTACGACTGTGGTTTTATGCTCTAGATTCTGGTATTATTTTTCTCTATCCTTGCTAAATTATGGAGAAAAAATGGGGAGTAAAGCTCATGTTCGATGCTAGATTTGACCTCTTGAGGTGTAACAATCACCTTGCATATGTATGTTTTAATGTGATGTATGGAGTTCTACAATAGATCTGGCCTTCAACTATGTGAGCATGTGTGTAAGTCTTTTGCTATTTGTGTTTGTTGCACCTGCAGTATGCTTTGATATGTGTTTTATATGTGCATTCTCTTGAATGAAAATTATTTTTTTTACTCCTGCTTATCTTGTAGAAAGGTTGTAAGTTGTTTTAGTCAAAATTTGCTAAAGGGTCATCGAGAAATTATCGTTCGCCATAAAACTGTCCCTACCATATAAAGGTAGGTAGTCTTTAGAGAAGGATAGAATAGTCATTTAGGCAACAGGCGAGGATACCTTAGCAATTGGGACAATCATCGTTACCCAAGAAACATCGAGGGACAAGATCATTTGATGATGAACTGAGAGTAACATTTGTTTTGCTTAGGTATCCTCGAATCGAGGGACTTGACTATTTTAGAATCGCAATTAAAAAGGAAACAGGCAACAAGGCAACAAGAGAGGTTACCCTAAAGGTGTGTGGGTGTCACAATCAGGTGATTCAGTTCAGTTATATTTATCTTATAATTTAGGCAAACTAAATTTATTAGCAGGCTTGTCGCTCCCTAGATTACTAACCATAGCAGAAAAATAAAACAGTTTAATAGTCCTACGCTATTACAATAAACACCTGTATGCGGGAAAATTAAAGGCAGAAAAATAAACCTAATTACTATTACAATAAAACCCTTGAAGGGTAACAGAAAATAAAAGGCAGAAAGAAAAGGTAGAAAACTTTTTGTACATGGCTTTGGGGCAGATACATTATAAATTGAAATTGAAAATATACAAGGCACAAGGTAAACAGAAAAATAAACAAGGCAATAGGCAAACCCCGAACGGGGAAAAGTTAACCATGGTTAATAAAAAGAAACAAGTGAAAAAAAACCTAAACCTTAAGGGTTTACAAAAACCTAATGTTATTAAATTAATTATTACTATTAAAAAAACCTAATAAAAACTAAAGGGAAACCTAAGGGTAAGGCATAAGCCTACAGCGAATAGACAAAACTTACATTACTGATAGTCACATGGTTTAGGTTCTGATTAAAAGGATAAACATAATTTAAAGTAAACCTAAAAATAATTTTAACCTGAAAATTTACTAATTAAATTAAATTACTAATTACTAATCTAATTATTAAATCCTAAAATTATAAATCAATTATTATCTAAAATCAAAATTAAGACTAAACTAACTTATTAAAAAACTAAGGCTAAAATTAAATCAACTTATCATCCAAAATAAAAAATTAAAAGAAAGGAATTAAGAAAAGAAAAAGAAAAGAGAAATAAAAAACATAATATTAAAGAAAATTAATGGAACCTGGCATTTTATTGGGTGTGGCGATCTCCTGGGGGTACACAATGGAGCGTCATCTTCTGGCCCTTCAGATCTGGTCATATGGAGATCACATGGCTGGAACGTGAAGGTCTATGATGATAGCGCAGAAGCTGCTACACCGGATCTGTGGACAAAATATTCAAAGGAAAAAAAATTACCAAAACCAGGGATCGAATCCAAGTTCGCTAGTTTCCAAAGCTTCCTCGCTGGCCGCCTCAGTTGTTTTAAATGGTTGATATATAAACCAAATCATAAATAAAAATAACAAAACTTGTTAATTGATGAAATTAAAAAAACAAAGTCAAGCGTGGGTCCCTAGTTATTTGAATGAGCCAATCAGACGTCGAGAGAAAGTTTGGTTGTGTTGACTGCCCAATAGGAGTAGAGAGAGAACTTTTGATGTTTGACCTTCCAATCAAGTAGCGGCAAGCATGGTCAAAAGGGAAGCTATGACCAGCCACGTCATTGTCTTCTTCATTCATGGCCTAGATTTGCTTAGGATTTTGCTATGGGTGCAGCTGCGATTTTTCCTGGGATTTTTCCTTTGAATTATGCAAACAACGAAAACTCATTGAAGCAACGTTAGCAAAATAAAAAGAGCGCCCAGATCCGTATAACAATGTCTCTTGAGTTCATTGGCGTGGTCGTTTGAACGTGAAACCGTCGGGATCATGAAGCACGAAAGTTTCACACCATTATGCCCTAGCCATGGTGGTTATCAATACCTGCACTAGAACTCGCGAACGAAGGGTCTAAACCATTCTAAGTATCAATATGAGCATGAATGAATACGTTAAATTTGTTTAAACGGCATAACTTGACAGTTTGAGTCTTAAAGAAAAACAAAGCTAAACCGTGAGTTTGGAGAGAGTGATTCAAGATGTCTCACGCTTCAGTGATGAATGGGATATGCTCTTGAGACCTCCAAGGATTGAATTGAATGCTTTCTCGTCCTTGAATGGTCATGGAACGAAGCATGCAAGTTTTGCCCTAGTTCTTGAAATTTTGCAACCTTGAACCCTTATGCTCTTGCCCTCTTTTTTCATTCTCTTGCTCTGATTAGGTTTAGATATATATAAAGGATAATTTAGGGCTGAAAGTTTTGGACAAAATCACATCTTTGATGGGAAAGGAAATTGAGAAAATAATTGATTGATTTTTGCACAAAATCTTACTATATTTGGCCAATCCTATTTCCCTTTTAATCCTAGCCATTCGATGAGATTTAATCACATTTTGATCAAGGAAGAAAATTGATTCATCAATCACATAATTATCTTATGATTTTATTTGAATAAAATCAAATATAAATGAAATAAATTCATAAAATATATAATATTTAACTAATGGGCCCTTTTTTAGCTTAATATCACGTGGGAACTCCAAATGTTAAGGCCCAATACTCAAAAGTGTGAAATTAGTCAATTAGGGTTTCATGCAATTCTCAAAAATCGACCAACTTGTATGAAGCATATCTCTCTCATTTTTTATGGTATGGAGATATTCTAGGACTTTTTGGAAAGCCTAAAATATCCTTTATAACTTTATAAGCCACTTTGGAACATTGTTTGCATTTGGAGATTTTATCTTGATGATATAGCTCCTGACAAAAAACAACGTTTTGCGAGCTTCTCGAAGAACCTGTAATATTTTGACTTATATCTCTTAGGCGGAAGCATTTCTTGACCTTGCGCCCAACATAAAAGTTGTATAGAATTGAATTTCCTTTCGAATGATTTTAGTTTGGGGAATTTCTGATAAAGCATGAGAGACTTATGGCCAGTCAAAGTACAATTAACTTTTGCTTAGAAACCCTAATTTAGCAACTTGGACTTTTGGTGATTTATGAGCTTTTTTTGATGAATCATGATAGTCCCTTGATCAAATTATGAAGGTTACTTCAAAGTATTGATGTTGACAAAAAATCAGGAGTTTTGACTGTGATTTGACCATAGTTGACTTTTAGGTCAAATTGGTCGACTATTGACCATTTGAATTGTTAACTAAGCAATCTTATGAATCAGAGCTTGAAACTTGTCATGAGGATACTATGAGGCATATGAGAGGTCATGGGCTCCATTTGAGGTCTCAGAACTTGATTTGAGTTTGAGAGAAGCAAAACCCTAGTTGTGGGTTGATTGCTTAGGAGAGAGATAGTCAGGCTTATTTCTCAGTGCTTGAGCAAAAATATTTTGAAATATGATGGGAAAATTTTGGGGGTATGACAATGATGTTAAGGAAGATAGGCTAAGAGATTTTCCATGTCCATATCAAATCTAATAAGATTTAAATAAATTTTAAAATCATTTCTATTTGGACAAGCAAGTTAAATCTTCATCAAATACAAATCAGATGGATTGCTATATATAGAGACTCGTTCCTAACAAGGAAGTTACACAAGTATTGAAGATCTATTATGGTAGGGTTTTATTTGAGTCTTTTTATTTTTGTTTCTTATTGTCTACATCTATAAGAAGCCTAAATTGAATATTCAAGGCATAAAGGTTGATTTTTAATTGAGTTGTAATTCAATATATTTAATTTGTTAAAAGCATAGATCACTAGGGTAGTGATTGAGAGAAAGTTAGAAGGGTTCTCATATTTAGGAGAAGTCCTAAATAGAAAGACACAGTTAGTATTAGGAAATAGGCATTGAGCAAGGGTTTTTCATCTAAGACTAATTGTACTAATACTATTGGGAGTGGATTTCCTTTCTTGGGTTTGAAGCCCCCTAGAGGTAGGTGACGATGCACCGAACTGTGTTACCAATTCTCTTGTGTTCTATTTTCTTTATGATATATCATCTTGTATCAATCAATCTGCTTTAAATTGTTGTACACGCTGTTCAGACATCGTGTCTAATATCTATCATGCGTAGAGCAAAATTTCTATCATCTCTTTTATACCCATCATTATGTCTACTATAACTACTTGAAGAGTGTTGTATAACACATTTATGAAGCTATCCTCCTTCTTGTTGGATGAGATTAAGTCTTCCATTTTTATATCTAAAGTTTTGAACATTAAAGTGGGGCATAATGTAACACCCTTATTTTTCGTTTATTACTTATTTTCTTAGTTATTTATTTATTTAATTATTATATGATATAGTAATTAATTAAATTGTGATTTTGTGAATATATGAATTATTTGGATTAATATGTGTTATATGTGTATTGGGTAGGTAATTGTGAAAATAACATTATTAATTAATTGGGCCTTGGTAATGGGTTAGTGTGATAATGAGTTAAACCCATTAATGAAATAAAAGAGTTAGTAAGAGTTTTATCCAAACAAAGAAAAATAGAATTAGAAATAAAGAAACAATAGAAGAGAAGAAAGGGAAGAAAGAGGAGAAAAGGGAGAAAAGAAAAGATAATGAGATATAACCCTAGAGAATCTACATCCAAGGTAAGAGTGGGTTTTCATTTGATTATGGGAGTATATGATGTATGTTATGGGTAGCTACATGATTTAGGGATTTTGTTCTTCAATTTCTAGGTTTTGACATGTTTAGGTTAAAATCCCTAAATTTCCATGGTTTTGTAATTGTTAGGTTTTGGAGATATAGAAGTGTAAAATGTATCTATATAACTGTGTTGTGGTTAATATTGTGTGAACAAAAAAAAAGAATTTCGGTGCATGTTGTTGTGCTTCATGAGATTGAAAACATTAAGTAATGATACATTGTTAAAGTTGTGTAATCCCTTCTAATACTTAGTGAATTCAAGTGTATTAAGGAATACACACATGCTAATTAATGTATAATGTGATATATTTATGTATTTAGCCTCGCCTCTGTCGCATGTAGTATAAGGATGGAAGTATATTCTTGTCTGTTGTTGTAGAACTCATGAGTGGTCATGAGTTAAAGTTTTTATAATCACATGAGTATATGAAAAATACAATTGACTTATAAGTTAAGAGTATGGATATCTACCATATAAGAATATTAATGGTTCAAGAAAACCATTTCTGGCCCTTACCTAATCTAGCTCCACGTTTGCAAATTTGGGGCAATTTGAGTCTTCTGCCATGCTTTCTGTAATTATGGAACGAAATTGTTGGAAAAAACTTCTGGTTTTGCAAAACATCACCTTTTCTCTTCATTCAATGTATACTTTAATTTAAAAATCTCTGCATCTTCTCTTTATCTCTCTTCGTTTATCTTCGTCTCTCTTTCTTTCTCTCTTTTTTCTCTTTCTCGATCTCTCTTGCTTTCGTCTCCCTCTTCTTATTGCTCTTCTTCTTCCTTCTCTTTCTCTATCTCTTTTGTTATTTTGATATCACACCGAAAAACTAATGGTGTGGGAATCGCTTTATGGTGTGCAAATCAGTTGAATTGAGATGTTAAGGTTTTAGACTGTGTGATTCGGTTGACATGCTTTCAGCAAATGTCATAGAAGAAAACCCTCCTTCTTGCTTCATCACCTCTCTTTTATTTTTGTTTGGTTTTCTTTGAAAGTTATGGTTAGGGTTTTTGTGGTTTATTTGACGATTTTGTGGTTAGTTTTTATGGATATAAGCAAGCATGGCGTATTTCTTCAGGTATGGTTCCCATTAATTAATTTTCATAATAGTTCATGTTTGTAAAATTTCATAATCTGTATTTTTAACAAGATTAACAATCAAGATTTTTTGGAAATTTTACAAAGATGTAGTTAACAAATTGTTTGTCGCTATGTTTGACAGTTCGAACACAAATTGTAAGAAAGATCTCTAAGTTGTGGTGAATCGATAGAGTGATTAATTGCATCTTATTGTTTTTTGAACATGGGCTTGCATCTGAGAGAAAAGATTTAGCCAACAAGCTTTATGGCCATCCAGAAGGTATTGACAATTAAGTGCAATAGTTTATATTTTTAATGGCTTTGAGTAACTAAAAATATGTATTTGTCGGATATGAGGTTTGGTTGGGGTATTCATGTTGTTCAGGAGGTGAAGTTGTTCATGTTAAACATTCATCAACTTCATTAAGGTATATTTGATTGCAGAACACCCTTTTCTTTTTATTGTGTTTCACAATGTTTAAAATTGTTTTTCCTTCTTGAAATTATTGATTGATTTCGATAAGGTTGCAGTCGAAGTTATGAATCACTATGAATGTTTGGTTTATGATGTATTCAAAATTGATTCCGGTCGGGCTGAGGTTCTGAGCTACATCAAATAAATAGGTGGTCAGTGGTGGTGCATTTTCTGAATGTAATTCTTCTAATGAAATTTCGTTATTACTAAGCTTAAACATGGCGGTAGTAATGAGGGGAAGAAAGGAACACCATGGACTGGATAATAACATAGGTATTTGAAATATTTTACTGCAACTTAGATTTTGATTGTGTAGTAATGTCTAACTAAAAATTTGAATGTTGTCGGTGTTTCATTGTTTTTACAATGTTGTTGGCTGTTCTACTCATTCTCCATAAGGTTGGAGAAAGTTTTATTTATGATTTGCATAGTTTTGAAATTTTTTTAGCCTATCTTAGCAGGGATCAACTTGGTAAAGTTTCTTATTAAACATGTTGTAACTGTTTACTTAACATCCATCTTAAATTTTTATAACTCATAAAAACTTAATGGTTGAAAAATATCTCCATTATTTGTTAGTTATATTAGATCCTAATATCTCCTTTTTTTTGCTAGTTATATCAGATCCTAAAACCTCTAATGGTTGAAAAATTAAATTTTCTAATCCTGTCTGGGTTGAGATTAAAACTCCATTAAATGAATAAGCTGATGTTGATACTGCAGGGTAATACTTGATCTGCATTATCCTACGGCAGTTGTTAGAAACCAAAAAACAATGTTACTTTCAACCAGAAAGTAGTGGATCCCATTGAGGTTGTGAAACGCAATTCAGAATTCAACCAAGCTAGTGTCGCAATGCAGGATCAGCCTCTGCATCAAAAACAAGATTTTCTTGCATTATGTTATCATCAATTCTTTCGATGTAAGCACGAGCCCCTTCAATTGCCTCACTTATCTTACTACAAGTTATTGAACTAATTTACCTTTAGATTTCTACCCTTTAAAAAATATTAGATTTAATCCAACTAAAATCAAGTTTTTTCTACATTTTGTTCAAAATGTTTTGTAATATAATTGTTATTAGTAGTTTAATTCGACCTGGCCTCTACTAATTTGGTATGTGTATACATGAAGTTTGACATAAGCTGAAAGATGAATTGGAGAACAATAACACTCCAGGAATATATTTGTACAAACTGTGGAAAAAGGTTTCAGAATTAACTGTGGAAGCGGTGAGTAATGCTATACTTATAAATAAGAGAACCAAAAGTCTCATTTCTATCTTCTTCTAAAAACTATTAATCTGACCATGATTATGTATGTCACAAAGTATTTTGATGTGATGTGATTTAAGCGTAGTTGACTTCTCTAAATTATTCCAATGTAATATTGTGGCCAAAATGGTTACTGATACCAATAATATGGATTGCGGTTTAATGCAATGCAATATAAAAGGATGGACTTTGATGAGTTATACGCGACTGAGCTTAGTGTTCATCAACATGAAGCATTTGAATACTGGAAACAAGTTCATAGTCATTGACGAATTAGCTTCGGTATGCTTGATTTGACTATGATCATAGGTTATACATGCTTAAAATCAGCATTCTAATAATAATATCATGTTGATTATAACTATTATTGTTATAAGTATTATTATACTCATTATGATATATACATTTCTCATTATTAGTTTTAGAAATGTTTTTCTACCATGTTTTGTAGGAAATTAGAACATAAGAATAGCAAGTTAAAAACTGAGAGTAGCATGGTTAATATAGAGTTGACGGGAGTTCTTTGGGTACTGCCAAATTCATATCTTGTTGTTACTAACAAGGACTATAGAGGCGAGTCAAGCTAATTAAATTAAGAGTTTGGTTGATTACATGCATTAATATTATTCATATAATCACATCTCATTTTGTATAATCCTGCATTGCTTTTGTTGAATCAATCATGTCAGTATGTATAGTAGTTAAAATTTCCTCCAAGTCTGATTCTAGGGTGCTTGACGAAATGGTGATATGAATAAAGCGTGTGAGTTGTTTGAAGAAATGCTGCAGAAATATTGTAGGAAATGTCAGCTTGATGTTTTCCTGATGTAATACTAACGTGACAAATAAGAAACTCTAAAGTAACATTTTCTATTCAAACTTGAGGTGGCTTGACTTCTATTGTTGTTGCCACAACTTCAGGGTCGTCAAAACTATTTTAAGTTATCATTTGAGATTCTCTTGCATCTTGACATTAGCATAGAAGAACGAGCCCACTAGGCGTGAAGCTATAAAGCATTTTAACAAAGATTTGAAAATCTATGATATGAATGGCAATGATGAAGTCAATTTTCCCAGAGAAAGGGAGGTTAAGATGATGCGAGATAGAAATCTTTCAGACCCAAAACATGTAGACGGGGTTTTATCATTGGCTATAGTAAGGCTGGAATCTAATGAGCCTCCAACACATTATATTGCCCATTTATGTGACAATACAACAATAATATTTTATCGGGTCTGATTGCTACAAAACAGTTTGAATGTGAACCCATTAGAGAATGAAAATTGGGTGCAAGGGATGGGCGTCATTCATGAAAGTATGAACCAAAAGTGCTTCCCTCTCTGTACAGACCATGTACATGATTTGTACTTAGGGAGAATCACTCTTCAAGACATTTACTATACCTCTTATGTCGATGTAGGCTGACTGCCAATTGCTGCAACTAAGTCTTTTTTTCTACTTAGATTCCAAGCAATGAAGTGAGTCAACCCCAAACAATTATCATATTCATTTATTTCTTATAGAATATGCTATGCAAGTAATAGTTGCAACTAATTCCAATTTTGTCAATCATAGGTAGCTAAAAGTTAGGCAGTCTCCATATTTGTCAACTTATTTTTGCTGTATTGTTATTTTTTCTTCATGTTTTATTTTTCCTGTCATGGACTGGTACACCATCCCCTTGCACCAAGACTTTAGATGGAAAAAAGCTAAATCAAACATCTATTCTAATTTCAAGCTCTTTTCTTATTGTTTAATAGTGAACTATCAATTGAATACTGTCTTTGATCTGGCTACATGTGCCTTATCCTAAAGCTTGCTTTTGTTTTGCCCTATGTTTTTTTAGATCATTATGATAGTCGGGTCTTAGAAACACAACATGTTCTCTTAAATATACAATGTGATAGCCTACGATAAAAATTTCTACAAAATGTTAAATTTACAATTAGCTTCCCAAAGTTTAGACCTATTCTGGTGAGTAAAATTGTTTCTGACTCCTACTCTCTCTATTTTATTATCCATTTTCAAGCGACATGCATTTGTAGTTTGACAAGGACATTCATAAATCATGGATAAAAAAATATTTTACCTATCAAAGTCCCAAATATAGAATAAATAAATTAAGAGTTATTCAGAAAATCTCATAAACCAAAGATCCGTTTTGATACTAATATTAGAAATTAATTTAATAATTAATAAATCAAGACATCATCAATACATAAATTAAATGCGGAAATAAATGCGCTTCCCATACCAGTACCCGTGCGAACAAACGACTACTCAGGTCAAAATCCATGTGAAAACACGGGTAACACACCAGTATCGTGTACACGCACGGGTAACACACCAGTACTGTGTGAACGCACGGATAACCAGACCAAAATCCGTGTGAATGCACGGGTAATACACCAATACTCGTGCAGTCGCACGGGTAACACACCTGTACCGTGTGAGCGCACAGGTAACACGCCAGTACCGTGTGAGCGCACAGGTAACCAGTGTTGAGAAATACATTTCTTTTTTATCTATTTTGCACAATTTTTTCGCTAAATTGGTGTTTAAAATTTTTTCTTATATTTATCTTTTACTACTTTTTTTTTATTTTTCATTTTTACAATTAAACTTAAATATTTTCTTTTTTATTTGAATTTTAAAATCAATCTGGTGACAATTCCACGGTCCACACCAGTACCTGTGAATGCACGGGTAATCATACCAAAATCTGTGTGAATGCACGCACTGGTAACACACCAATACTGTGTGAACGCACGGGTAATCATACCAAAATTTGTGCGAATGCACGCACTGGTAACACACCAGTACCGTGTGAACGCACGGGTAATCATACAAAAATCTGTGCGAATGCACGCACTGGTAACACACCAGTACCGTGTGAACGCATGGGTAATCATACAAAAATCTGTGTGAATGCACATGTATCACACCAGTATCGTGTGAACGCAAGGGTAATCATATCAAAATATGTGCAAATGCACGAGTTATTACATTTTTTTTTACAATTAAAGAAAATAAAAGTAAAACTTATTTCAGTTGTATTACTGAGTTTTCATTATTTTTTATATTTTAAACCATAGCGCCAGATTTAATAAATACAACGTTAAACTTAATTCTTTAATATCATTATCTTTTTGGACTTTTATGTAAAATTATGTTTCTACCGATTTTCAATTAATTTTAATTTTGGATATTTATTTTTCTCATTTATTAAACTTTAAAAATCTTTTTATTATTACAACTCTGTCAATAAAAAAAATATTTTTTCTATTTTTCACAATTGTTTGTTTACAAAGTATGTGTTTAATAGTTTTTCTTACCAATAGAATTTAAAAACTTCAACAATTTTTTTTCAATATTATTTTAATATTTTCTAATTTGTTTGAATTCTCATGACAAACTGATGACATATCCGCGGTCTACACCAGAACCCCTGCAGACGCACGGATTTCCTACTAGTTTATGAATAATTAGCGGTAGTTTGTGACAAGGATTTTATGTAAATGTGTTATTTTTAAGGGAAGATATATGTGTTTAAATTGTACTGTCTTAGATTAATTAGAATAATATTGTAGCAGAACTTATGTTTTAAACTAATAATCATATTTTAGGATTTTTGAGTTAGAGATAAACAATTGATCTAATTGGATAATTTAAATTATTTTCAATTTTGTTAGAGTTGTCAATAGGGTTGTCAGAGTTGCTTTCGAGTTGTTTAGAGTCAATTCTGATAAACAGTAAAATTAAAATTGAAGGTATTTGACTCCTTAGAGTTGTTTCATTATTACTTGAGTGAAATCGTTGGCCAATTAAATTCATAAGAGTTATCCGTAAATGTTTAGAGTTGTCAGTTTATGACGTCGGTGTTTACATTCTCGTTGAAACCTTGCAAATTCATAACTTTCGAACCCTAAATCCGTTTTGACTACCGTTCGAAGCGTTAGAAATCTAGCACGATATTCTTTTCAATAAAAAAATTTAGTTCGCAGTATATGATTTAATTATTGTGTGATTGTGTAAAATAATATGTATGTGTGTATACATATGTTGAGATTTGATGTTTGGATGACTTTTTTGGCATTTCTTTGTATGAACATAATACTTGAATTTGGTGATTATGTATGTTGTGAACTGCAATTGGGTAATATTAACATTGTTGAACCTTGTTTGTTATATGCTAATTGTGGTGTGTTGAATTGGTGAGTACTATGGATATGTTTTCATATGTGATTGATAACATGCTATGTGTATGTTTATGCAAATGTAATGTGATTCATATGTGATAAATGGTGGGATATATGCTTGTATGATTAAGATTTGAAGATGGTCTTAATTGCATATAGTGGTCGATATTTGCACAATCATTTTGTTGCACCCCAATTTTTGACCACTGAGATCCCACCATAGCTTAGATATTAGGATCATCATTATCTTCATGCATTTATCATTTGCTAACCAAAAATACAAAAAAATTTGTTGTTTGTTGCTTGTGTCCTAAGACAAGAGACAGATCAAGAAGAAATTGAGCAAATTAGGGTTTTGAGGCCCACAAAGAAATTCAACATTCTTCTATGATTCAAAGGGTTATTCAATCAAAATCAAAACCCAAGGATGGGTAAATGCAGGATCAATCACCTTCAAGTTCATCAGAAGCTCCAATTCATCAGAAGATCAATCACCTTGAAGAGGAGATCTTGATTCATTTGAAAATCACAAAACTGCAGTTCATCTTGAAAAAGTCAACTGTGCAAGTCAACCTTTGACTTTTGAGAAAAATAGCCAACCATGGACTTATAAGGATCCAAATCATCATCATATGGATATTAAAGACATTTGATCAATGAAAATTCAAAGAATTCATCAAGAATCAAAATGTCAACAAAAAGTCAAACTAGGATTTTTTAAGTGTATTTTGACCTGATTCATGGATCTCTAAATTTTTCCTACACACTCAAAACTCTCCCAACATGAAAATTGTAGATCTTGGTAAAACAAACAACTTATCACATTGGAACTTTTTTCAAAAAGTAATTATTTTTAGAGATATGGAATTAAGAAGATAACTTTCAAAAAACTTGGAAAATTTTTCAAGTGTTTTACTTGGATTTTTTCTTAACTTTATGGCCATTTTTCTCAATGATCCAAAAGGAGTTTGAGGAAACTTTTAACTACTAATTTGAAGTATGTAGCAATGGC
Source organism: Vicia villosa (assembly GCF_029867415.1). Taxonomy (NCBI): domain Eukaryota; kingdom Viridiplantae; phylum Streptophyta; class Magnoliopsida; order Fabales; family Fabaceae; genus Vicia; species Vicia villosa. Next base: position 39,413 of record NW_026705545.1, on the reverse strand, counting down.
TTTCCAAAGATCTAAGTAGCATGAAAATGCATGGCTCTATTCATGAGATATGATTTTGTCAATATGGCACCATGAACACTTGAAATGAAGAAATTTCATGAAGAAAGTGAAGAACCAAGTCCAAAATCCTTGCAAATCTGAAGGAATCTCTCAAGTACAGCCATTCTAACTTGTTCCAATGGCCAAACTCAGATGATTTCACTTGCCTTTGAGCTATGGACCAAGTGTTCTAAGCTTTGCCCAAGTTTCATACCATTTATGGACTAAAGTCATGACTTCCACTCTAGTAAAGCATTGCTTTTTCACAAGTCAACTTGTCTTGAGCCTCTCCCATGTCTCCTCTGCACCAAAAGCAAATTAAACACCACAAGAAATCTCTCCAAACTCAGAATAAAGTCATAGAAGCATGCTTGAACTTGTACCTCACCATTGAAACCATAACTTTCTCATTTCTTCACAAAGAAGCAACATGGTACAAAGTCACATGGGAGCTTCAAAATTCTGAACTTTTTCCTCCCACAAACCCTAATTCTTTCCTATAAATAGAGGGCATTGCTCATTGCATCAATTACACTAGAATTCTCCAAGTCCGCCTTCACTTGAAATTCTCCATTTCTTAATCTTTTCACTTTTATAGTGAATTCTTGTTCTAAGAGTTCTGGGTGTAAACCAATGGTTTAGACAACTTCTAAACATCATTTAGAAGGTTTCTATACCTTCCTTAGCCTCTCAAAGGTCCCCAAGTGAAATCTCACTTTTTAACCTCCATTAAAGGTCTTTTTAAGGTCTTAACTTGTAATTTTTAAAACCAAACATTTCTAAGCCAAGTTAACCCTTCAAACAACTTCTAATACCTATATAGTGAAGGATAGAAAAACACTTAGAAAGGGGGGGTTGGAATAATTGTGACTTTAAAAACTCTTAAGATAAAAACAATGAACACAATATTTTTATCCTGGTTCGTTGTTAAAGAAACTACTCCAGTCCACCCCCTTAAGTGATTTACCTCAAATGAGGATTTAATCCACTAATAAATCTTGATTACAATGGTTTTCCACTTAGATACCCTCTAAGTCTTCTAGAGTATACTGATCACAACTTGATCACTCTAGGAAATCACCACTTAGAATCTTCTAAGTCTTCTAGAGTCTACTGATCTCACTGATCACTCTAGGAACCTTTTACAATCAATGTAAAATAAATGTTTACAAGAGTATGAATTGCTTCTTAGAAAGCTTTAATCACAGCTGTGATATATCTCTTATGTTCTAAGCTTAACACTCACTAAATATTACAATAGTTGTGAGGTTGAAGATGAAGTTCGTGAGTAATGAATTCAGCAGCGTTTCAGTAAGTTTGCAAGAGTTCTTGTATCTGCTTCTGATCAGAACTTCATATTTATAGGCGTTTGAGAAGATGACCGTTGGGAGCATTTAATGCGTTGCGTGTATAGTACAGCTTTGCATTTAATGTTTTCACTATTTTGTCAACTACCTCGAGCCATGCTTTTCTCTGCTTTTACTGACTTTGCCTTTTGTAGCTTCTAACGTTCCTTTAGTCAGTCAGAGTAGCCTGTCATCTAGTACCAACTTCTGATCTCAGATTTGTGAATAGAACGTTTGAATAATCAGAGTCATTCAGCTTGGTGCAGAGCATCTTCTTGTCTTCAGACCTTGAAGTGCTTCAGCGTGAAACCATAAGAACTTTAGTGCTTCTGCTTCTGATCTCATGTTCTTCTGATGCTTCATAGACCATGCTCTGATTCTGCTTGACCATCTTCTGATGTCTTGCGAGAGCATGTTCTGATGTTGCAATTCTGAACCTTCTGAGTCAGTGCTTCTGAGCGCTGAATTGTGTACACTCCTTATATATAATCCTTAAATGGAAAATGCATAGGATTAGAGTACCACATTGTCTTATACAAAATTCATGTACATTGTTATCATCAAAACAAGAATATTGATCAGAACAAATCTTGTTCTAACAATCTCCCCCTTTTTGATGATGACAAAAACATACATAAATGATATGAATTTGCAACCAGAATTACACAGATATAGCATAAGCATATAATCAGAGTGTGTGAATATGTCTCCTCTGATATTAACAATCTCCCCCTGAAATAAATACTAGAAGAATTTATAAATAAAAGACTTCCCTGAGTATTTTTCATTTCAGCAGAGACTTTCACTTCGCCTAGAACTTCAGAATATTCAGAGCTTCTGCTTCTTGCTTCCATAGGACAGCTTCAGAGCTTTGAATTTCTTCTTTGTTGTCATAGCATGCTTGATTGAATCAGAAAATTCTTGAATGTATCAGAGCATCATCAGAGCATCTTTACATCCTGAAATGTTTCAGAACATACTAGACAAAAATATCAGAATCAAGAATGTATCAGAGCATTCTTAATGAATAGCATGTATCAGAGCATTCTTGATAGATTCTTAATAAGTAGCATGTATCAGAGCATATGAGAGAAGAAAATGTATCAGAGCATATTCTGCCACGAGAATTTTAGAACATTCTTCTTGCTTCTGATCTTGAAGCTTCACAGCACTAAGCTTGCTTCAATTTTCCAAGAACATCCTTCTTTATAGAATTGCTTTTCCCCATGTATTTGTTTCTCATGTTGAGCTTTTTCAGAATATCTTCAATCCTGCAAAAAGTCTCAAAGACATAGAACTTGCAAATAATGTTAGGAATGTTGAGACTTAATCCCAGCAACTGATATAATAAATAAAATTAATTATCATGTTTCTCCCCCTTTTTGTCATAACATCAAAAAGCATTAAAAGATTCAGATGATAAAAGACACATAAAGTGAAGAAGATAATATTTCATTGATTAACAGAATATATCAAAAGTACAATAGGGATAGAAGCAGATACAAGAAACAGATGCAAGAAACAAGAATATACCAAGACACACTACGGCTAGCCTAGCTTAGAAGCTATTTTGGCTAGAAGGTTTTGAATCTCAGCAGTGCTTTCTGTCTGCGTCTTCATAAAAGATCTGAACTCATTGTGAGTTTCCTCATGCTTGTCTAGACGAGAAGCAAGATCAACTTGATTCTGTTGAAGAGCCTTCATGGTGGTTACTAGCACAGAAGGTCCAGCAGAAGAAGCATCAAAGCTATTGTCCAGAAGAGGAGTCTCAGCAGCAGCATCGACCATGAGAACATCAGCTTGATTTTCCTTAAGAGGAGATTGCATAGCAGGATGATTCTCAGCATCTTGAGTTTCAGCTTCTTGATTTCCAGCACCAGCTTCAGAAGCAACTTCAACAAACACAGGAGAAGGGATTTCAGCTTCTGAATTCTCAAGGGCCAGAAGAATTTCAGCCAAGTTCTTAGGAGGTGTAGGAGCAGCAGGTTCTGATGGGTATTCAACTTCTGGATATACCATATCTGGTGCCTTAGTAGAGGGATTCTCCCTTAACCAGTTGAATAAGAACTGAAAGTCTCCAGTCAGAATATTGATTTGAGGCTTCCACACGACCATGGCCAAAGGATGAACTTCTTCAAGCTCATCAACAAATTCCTTCTCTTCAAGAGGTTTCCAGCTCCTGATGGGGAAGAAATGGGTGTCTTCAAAATCCCGTAGAAATCCATAAGGGCCAGGAGCTTCAGCTTCACACTTCTTCTGAAGCATCAGAATGTCAGAATTGATCTCCCTTCTGAAAGATCTCCAGAGACCTCTTGTAGCAGCATAATCCGTCCTAGCATTATGTGCAACCTTCAAGGCTTCTAGTCCTGTCTGTACCTTTTGCTTCAGAAATTCAAAACTTACACCAACAGATAGTTCAGGGTTAGGGGTTTTGAAATGGGTGGAAGAGGAATCTGGGTTCAGAATAAAGTAGGGTTCAGGTTCTCTATCAAGAGAAAGCAATTATTCTGCTTCATCCTCAGATTCTAAGTTAACAAAGGCAGGGTCAGGACGAGGTTTAGGGGTAAAGTTGCAGGCACGGAATAATGCATGTAAAGAATCAGAATTTGGAGATTCTGATGCATTGGCATTGTTGGGAACATGGGAGGTAACAGGTTCATAGTTTGAATGAGGAGGAGGTTGAGAGGTGGAGATATTTGTGTGTGGAGGAAAGAGGGTTTGAAGGGGTACGACATCTAGAATGGTTTCAGAATCAGGGTGGTCAGAAGCAAGATTGGTTTTGGGTGAAGGAGGAGGGGTGAGAACTTTGGTGGTTGAAGGTGATTTGGCTAAGGCTTTTTCTGGAACTTTGGAACTTCTGTTGGTACAGATTTTGAACTAACAAACGGAACAGAACGAGGTTCAGAAATAGACACACCTTTAGATTTCTTATGAGGCATTTCAGAATCAACTTCAATTTCTTTCCGCTTTTTCTTCTGAATCACAACCTTCTTCCCTTCGGAGATTTCCTTCTTCTTTGCTTCTGCCTCATTTACTTCTTCATTCTTCTCCTTTTCTCCTTCAACAGCCTTCTTTTTCTTCTTCTTCATATCTTTCTTTTTCTTCTTCTTCTCTACATCCTTCTCATCATTATTCTTTTTCTTCTTCTTCTTTTCAACACCATCTTCTTTATTCTTAATTTCCTTTTCAACAGCAACTTCTTGCTTTTCTTCAGCAACTTTCTCTTCATTTCTCTGCTCCTCACTGATAGAAGGAAGATCAAGCTTTCTCTTAGTTCTTCTTTCTTTATGGGAAGCAACTTCTGGAAAGACTTCTACCACACCATCCTTGGTAGATGGAAGCTTCTGCCTGCTTGTCCCAACCTTAGTATCCACAGGACCATCTTGTTTGAGAATATTAAGGTAATGAACCTTAATATCTGGCTGTTCATTGAGAAAGAACAACTCAAACTCAGCAAGAATCGGACCTCTGCTGTTTCTAACATTTGGATTTGGTTTAGGAGCAGTACCACTATCTTGAATAAGACGCATTTTCCTCAAAGTATGAGCATTCAAAACACTCCCAATGATTGTATAAGGATCTTTGACTATTCCAGCATTTTCAAACTCTTCAACCATCTTGGTTTGAACTAGAAGATTGGTAATAATCCTTCCAAAAGGAATAACATTTCCTTTCTTCTTCGTTCTGTTCTCATCTCTTGAATCATTTACAGCATGCCACATGTGATTGAAAATTATGTAAGATACATCCACCTTCTTCTTTGTACCAAGGCAATACATGATGTATTGTTGGTTGTTGTTAATGTAGTCAGAAGAACTCGTTGATTTCCTGTGGTAAAAACAACCTAGAAGAATCTTTGTCCATATCTTGTATATGTTCTTCAGATCCTTAACTCTTGTTGATTTCTTTCCATCAGTAAAGATTTCAGTGTAAACTGCATCCCAATCAGTTCTTAGAGTTGCTTCAGTCTCTCCTTCAGCGTTTATCAAATCAAAAAACATTCTCAAGGTGTTTTTAGGGATAACGAACGCATGCACCCAGAACTCCTTCACTAGGTCTCGATAGACTGGTCCACAGAATTCAAGAAACAAGGACGACCATTTTTGAAATACCAAGTTGTCTTTGATATGGATTTGATGTTCTTCCAGATTATCAACATCCACCATCAGTTCACATATAACTTCCAAATGATCCCGAGGAATTAAGCAAGTGATCATAGGAATGAGTTCTTGTTCTTGTTCTTATTGTCGTTGTTGAGACAAAGAACCAGCATTCTAAGACGAAGACGAAGCCATTGACACTTTTATGAGATTTCTGGGTTTAGGGTTTTGGAAGAGAGCAAAAAGGTTACAGAAATGCATACACAAGATAGAGAATGAATGCGTGAAAAGAGAAAATGATGTGATGAGGGTGGTTTAAATAGACACGAATTTGAAAAACAAATGCAATTAAATTTTGAGAAAGAACAGTTATGAAATGTAGAAAATCAAATGCATTTAACGTTGAGTGACGTTAGGGCAAAACGTGATATTTGAAATGATTTGCATAGTTACCTAGGGCGGCGTCTCATCAACTGCACACATGCTTGTCCAATTAGAGTGAACACGTGTTCATCTTCTGGAATAGCTGGTGACAGATGTTTTGCTTTAAAAGAGATTATAAATCAACTTAGACATGTGAAACGTTAGCAATAACAGAATCAGAATATCTAACTAATCAATAATCAGAACTTCTTATAAGAAAATAAAACTTATCATTTCAAATCTAAGCCATATGTCATAACTTCTCATCCTTACATTCTGGGCATAAATCCATACTGATATTCTTCATAACTAACTTAAACCTATCTTCAACAAGGGGTTTTGTAAAGATATCAGCCCATTGATGGTCTGTATCCACAAATTTTAAAGATAGAACACCCTTCTGAACATAGTCTCTATTGAAATGATGTTTAATCTCAATATGTTTAGCTTTGGAATATAAGATTGGATTCTTAGATAAACATATAGCAGAAGTATTATCACAGAAGATAGGAATGTTACTCTCATATATCTGATAATCTTCTAGCTGACTCTTCATCCAGAGCATCTGTGTACTACATCTAGCAGCAGAACATATTCTGCTTCTGTTGTAGAGAGGGCAATTGTAGCTTGCTTCTTGCTGTACCAGAGATCAGGTGACTTCCAAGAAATTGACAACTTCCAGAAGTACTTTTCCTTTCAACTCTATCTCCCAGCGTAATCAGCATCACAAAATCCTACTAAGTTGTATTCTTCAGATCTTCTGTAGACTAAACCAACATTAGTAGTACCTTTCAGATACCTCAGAATTCTCTTAACAGCTGTTAAGTGAGATTCTCTGCGATCTGATTGGAATCTTGCACACAGACAAACACTGAATAAAATATCAGGTCTAGAAGTAGTAACATATAGAAGAGATCCAATCATACCTCTGTAGAGCTTCTGATCTACCTTCTTACTTACCTCATCCTTACCTAAAACACACGTTGGATGCATAGGAGTTTTTGCTTTTTTATTTCTGAAAGATTAAACTTCTTCAGAAGTTCTTTCACGTACTTGGTTTGATGAACATAGGTTCCATCAAAAGTTTGATTGATCTGGATCGCAAGGAAGTACTTGAGTTCTCCCATCATGCTCATTTCAAACTCAGCCTGCATAGACTTAGCAAACTCCTTTCCAAGTGTAGCATTAGAGGTTCCAAAGATAATATCATCAACATAAATTTGGCAAATTAAAATATCCTTTTTAAAGGTTTTACAAAAGAGAGTAGTATCCACTTTTCCTCTAGTGAAACCATTGTCCAGAAGGAAAGAACTTAATCTTCCATACCAAGCTCTAGGAGCTTACTTCAGGCCATATAATGATTTCTTTAATTTGAAAACATGTTCTGGAGGTGATTTGGCTGAGGCTTTTTCTGGAACTTTGGAACTTCTATTGGTACAGATTTTGAACTAACAAACGGAACAGAACCAGGTTCAGAAATAGACACACCTTTAGATTTCTTGTGAGGCCTTTCAGAATCTGCTTCAATTTCTTTCCGCTTTTTCTTCTGAATCACAACCTTCTTCCCTTCTGAGATTTCCTTCTTCTTTGTTTCTGCCTCATTTACTTCTTCATTCTTCTCCTTTTCTCCTTCAACAGCCTTCTTTTTCTTCTTCTTCTTATCTTTCTTTTTCTTCTTCTTCTTCTCTACATCCTTTTCATCATTATTCTTTTTCTTCTTCTTCTTTTCAACACCATATTCTTTATTCTTAATTTCCTTTTCAACAGCAACTTCTTGCTTTTCTTCAGCAACTTTCTCTTCATTTCTCTGCTCCTCACTGATAGAAGGAAGATCAAGCTTTCTCTTAGTTCTTCTTTCTTTATGGGAAGCAACTTCTGGAAAGACTTCTACCACACCATCCTTGGTAGATGGAAGCTTCTGCCTGCTTGTCCCAACCTTAGTATCCACAGAACCATCTTGTTTGAGAATATTAAGGTAATGAACCTTAATATCTGGCTGTTCATTGAGAAAGAACAACTCAAACTCAGCAAGAATTGGACCTCTTCTGTTTCTAACATTTGGATCTTGTTTAGGAGCAGTACCAATAGCTTGAATAAGACCCATTTTCCTCAAAGTATGTGCATTCAAAACACTCCCAATGATTGTATAAGGATCTTTGACTATTCCAGCATTTTCCAACTCTTCAACCATCTTGGTTTGAACCAGAAGATTGGTAATAATCCTTCCAAAAGGAATAACATTTCCTTTCTTCTTCGTTCTGCTCTCATCTCTTGAATCCTTTACAGCATGCCACATGTGATTGAAAATTATGTAAGAGAAATCCACCTTCTTCTTTGTACCAAGGTAATACATGATGTATTGTTTGTTGCTGTTGATGTAGTCAGAAGAACTCGTTGATTTCCTGTGGTAAAAACAACCTAGAAGAATCTTTGTCCATATCTTGTATATGTTCTTCAGATCCTTAACTCTTGTTGATTTCTATCCATCAGTAAAGATTTCAGCGTAAACTGCATCCCAATCAGTTCTTAGAGTTGCTTCAGTCTCTCCTTCAGCGTTTATCAAATCAAAAAACATTCTCAAGGTGTTTTCAGTGATGGAAAAGAATCTTCCATGAACAAAAGAAACAATTGCTTTAGGGATAACGAACGCATGCACCCAGAACTCCTTCACTAGGTCTGGATAGATTGGTCCACAGAATTCAAGAAACAAGGACGACCATTTTTGAAATACCAAGTTGTCTTTGATATGGATTTGATGTTCTTCCAGATTATCAACATCCACCATCAGTTCACATATAACTTCCAAATGATCCCGAGGAATTAAGCAAGTGATCATAGGAATGAGTTCTTGTTCTTGTTCTTATTGTCGTTGTTGAGACAAAGAACCAGCATTCTAAGACGAATACGAAGCCATTGACACTTTTCTGAGATTTTTGGGTTTAGGGTTTTGGAAGAGAGCAAAAAGGTTACAGAAATGCATACACAAGATAGAGAATGAATGCGTGAAAAGAGAAAATGATGTGATGAGGGTGGTTTAAATAGACACGAATTTGAAAAACAAATGCAATTAAATTTTGAGAAAGAACAGTTATGAAATGTAGAAAATCAAATGCATTTAACGTTGAGTGACGTTAGGGCAAAACGTGATATTTGAAATGATTTGCATAGTTACCTAGGGCGGCGTCTCATCAACTGCACACATGCTTGTCTAATTAGAGTGAACACGCGTTCATCTTCTGGAATAGCTGGTGACAGATGTTTTGCTTTAAAAGAGATTATAAATCAACTTAGACATGTGAAACGTTAGCAATAACAGAATCAGAATATCTAACTGATCAATAATCAGAACTTCTTATAAGAAAAGAAAACTTATCATTTCAAATCTAATCCATATGTCAGAACTTCGCATCCTTTCATTCTGGGCATAAATCCATACTGATATTCTTCAGAATGAACTTAAACCTACCTTCAACAAGGGGTTTGGTAAAGATATCAGCCCATTGATGGTATGTATCCACAAATTTTAAAGATAGAACACCCTTACACAAAAGATAGGAATGTTACTCCCATATATCTGATAATCTTCTAGCTGACTCTTCATCCAGAGCATCTGTGTACTACATCCAGCAGCAGCAACATATTCTGCTTCTGTTGTAGAGAGGGCAATAGTAGCTTGCTTCTTGCTGTACCAGGAGATCAGGTGACTTCCAAGAAATTGACAACTTCCAGAAGTACTTTTCCTTTCAACTCTATCTCCAGCGTAATCAGCATCACAAAATCCTTTCCAAGTGTAGCATTAGAGGTTCCAAAGATAATATCATCAACATAAATTTGGAAAATTAAAATATCCTTTTTAAAGGTTTTACAAAGGAGAGTAGTATCCACTTTTCCTCTAGTGAAACCATTGTCCAGAAGGAAAGAACTTAATCTTTGATACCAAGCTCTAGGAGCTTGCTTCAGGCCATATAATGATTTCTTTAATTTGAAAACATGTTCTGGAGACTTAGAGTCTTCAAAACCAGGATGTTGGTTGACATATACTTCCTCATTTATATAAGGATTTAAGAAGGCACTCTTAACATCCATCTGATATAGAGTGATGTTATGTTGAGTGGCAAAAGAAATTAATAAGCGAATAGATTCTAACTTGGCCACTGGTGCAAAGGTTTCAGTATAGTCAATACCTTATTGCTGAATATAACCCTGAGCAACCAGTCTGGCTTTGTTTCTTACAACTTCTCCTTTTTCGCTTAACTTGTTTCTGAAGACCCACTTGGTTCCAATGATGTTGAATCCTTTTGGTCTAGGAACAAGATCCCATACGTCATTCCTTGTAAACTGATTGAGTTCTTCTTGCATGGCAATTATCCAGTCAGCATCCTCTAGAGCTTGAACAACAGAAGTTGTCTCAATAAGAGATACTAGACCAAATTGATATTCTTCATTGTTCTTAAGGAATGCTCTTGTTCTGATAGGATCTTCTTTCTTCCCAATGATAACATCTTATGAGTGAGCAGAGTTGAGTCTAGAAGATCCTCTGATAGTTGGCTCTTCAGAAATTCTGAGATTCTCTAATGAAGCAACAACTTGATCTTCTGACACTCTGCTTCTGGGTTCTTCAGCTTCTGAGTTAGTGATTGATTCTTCAACAATCAAGGTTTTAGTATTGTATACTCTGTAGCCTTTTGAGCATTCAGAATATCCAAGAAGGAAACACTTCTGTGCCTTAGAATCAAACTTATGCAGATGATCTTTAGTGTTCAGAATATAACATACACATCCAAATGGATGGAAATAAGAAATGTTGGGCTTTCTGTTCTTCCACAATTCATAAGGAGTCTTATTAAGAATAGGTCTTATAGAGATTCTATTCTGAATATAACATGCATTATTTATTGCTTCTTGTAACACCCCTTTTTACCCCATAAAATAATAAGCATATAATCAGAGAATAGGCATGCATATAACTCAAAAGGGCGTCACATCGACGTTTTCAAAAACTAAAAAAAGCTTTTAAAACCGACAACATTCATCCATAAAATACAATACACCTGGTCATTTCAAATAACACCTGACATATAATCATAATTCATCCAGAATATGCATTAACAGCGGAATTAATACTCATGTGTTTCATATAAATGATACATGTCCCATACCATGATCATAATATTTGGCCTAAAGCCTCTCAACAACAAGTAACCAATTAAACAGGTTCACAAGTTATAACAAAATACATAAGCAAATAGAACATGAGTTCGACATCTAAGCTACCCAGTGTTACATGACCAGAGCATTGACTCGCTACCTAATTACCAAGCAACTCGGAATACTTTCAGCAGGATGATCTTCAGCATCTGCTTCTTCCATAGAAGCATCTCCATATTCTGCAACAGGCACCTCAGAATCTCCATTCTCAAGAGCCTGAAGAATGGCAGCTAGATTCCTTGGAGCAGAAGGACCTTCAACTTCTGGTGGATCAGCAACTTCTGGAATGACCAAGTTGGGGTCTTTCTCAGAAGGATTCTCCCTCAGAAAGTCGAAGAGCGACTTGAAGTCTCCAAGCAGAACTAGATACTGAGGTCTCCAGACCACAATATCTCTGCAAGGGCTAGCTTCCATTGCTGCAGCAATTCTTGCTTCCTCAAGTTCATCAACAAAACGCTTCTCCTCAAGAACTCTCCTGTTTCTGATGGAATGATAGTAGATACCATTATCACCCTCAAGAAGATAACCAGCATAGCCAGGAGCAGCAGCCATTAGTCTCTTCTAAACAGCCATAGCACCCACTTGAAAATCCTGGCGAAAGCTTCTCCAGAGGTTTCTTGTGGAAACATCATCAAGACCATGGAAGGAAGCATCCTTCAAAAGATCCAGCCTACTGATCACTTCATTTCTGAACATCTCCAGGTAGATATGGGGTTCAGGTTCAGGTGGGTTGAAGGTGAATTTGTAGTCAGGGTAGAGAAGACAGTAAGGGTTGGATTTTCTGGTAGTTAGGGGACGAGAGAGAAGAGGTGGAGGTGCAGTGGTTGAAGAGGATGGAATATCTATGGGAAGGATTGAGGAGGAAGGAATATCTGTGATTTGAGTTGATGAGGATGGTATATTTATGATGGGGATTGATGATGATGGCATATCAGAAGGAGTTGGGGGATGGATATTTAGTGGTGTAGGGTTCAAGACAGGTGTAGAAATAGATGGTGGAGGAGGATTTGGGATGGTGAAGGTGTTTTGTGGTTCAGAAGGAGGCGGTTGATATACCTGCCTGGAGAAGTTACCAGTACGTATTGTTTGGAACGAATCTACTTTGAGAGGATCATAAGTGACCTTCTTCCTCTTAGTTTCTCTAGCTGCTTCTTCTGTAGCCTTTCTCTTCAGCCTTGCTTCTTGCTTCTTCTGATCCTTCTTTTGAAGATCAGTAAGAGAAGGAAGCACTCTACCATGAATCCACGCAGGATCAACGGCAGATTGAGTCCTAACGGAAGCTTCCAAGTAATGCTTTACAGCCTTGTGAAGTTCTAAATGAAACATGGTAGCAAAGCCTTCAACAGGAACTCTTCTTGACAGAATGTCTGGGAAGCTTGTACCAACAGAAGTTACTTCCCGGATGAGATCAAGTCTGAACAGATCAACACCATTGAAGACAGGACCTTGAACAACTCCAAGGAATTGGGACGCTCCAGTGGTCCTTATAGAATCCAACAAATTACCTTCTATCAAAATATCAGAAATCATTCTGGCATAAGGAATAGTATTTCTTGGAATGTGAGGACACTTCGCACATTCTTCATCTCTAGACTCTACAATAGATGTCTTCAGATTTTCAAACAGAATGTGAGAAATGTTGAGTTCCAATCTTCTTCCAATGCAGAAGAGAGTGTATTTGTGATCAGGACTGATGTAGGCGGAGGAGGAGAATAAATTCTTTCTGTGATGAAGAGAACCCAGAATAATTTCAGCCCACACCTGATAAAATGCCCTCAAAGTACCAGTTTTATGAGATTCAATACCGGTAGCATGAGAGATTTGATTTTCAACTTGAAACCACTTAACTCTTCCAGGAAGAGGACCAGTGAAACCTTCTTCATCCTCCAGGTTGTATAACTTCCTCATCAACTTTTCAGTAACTACAACTTCATGCCCTAGCACGAAGAAGATGATTGCAGTTGGAGTAACCGTTGCATGAACCCAGAAGTCCTTCACCAGGTCAGGATAAATTGGTCCAACCAATCTATCAAGATATTTTGACCATCCTTGTTCTAAGATCATTGCATCAGGTTGAAAACCATTTGCTCTTAGGTTTTCAAAGTCCACAGCGCACTCACACAGAACTTCCAAATCTTCAGTGTGGTATAGTGCATGTCTTCAACGGAGCATACCCATGCTTTCTTAGAAGTATTTGAGTGGAAGAGAGTCTTTCTGCTGGGCTAGAGGAACTTGATGAGGAATTCATGACGAAGTGCTTGGTTACAGATCAAAAACTAGGGTTTGAGAGAGAAATGCAAAGAGAGAGAGAGACACAAGAATAGAGAAAGAGAGCGAAAAAGATGAAATGAAAGTGAAGCGGGTTATTTAAACGGTTTGAATAAAAGAAAATAAAATAAAAGGAAATGATTACAGAAAAAACATGACATTAATATGCATTTAATGAGAAATGACGTTAGGAGAGATAGAGTGACAAAATGAACTGATTTGCACAGTTACCTAGGGCGGCGTCTCCTCAACTGCACGCATGCTTGTCCAAAAATAGTGAACACATGTTCATTTTTCAGGAAAGACTGGAGACAGCTGTTTTGCTTTAAAAGAGCTTCTGAATCAACTTAGATAATTAAACGTTAGTAATAACGGAATCAGAACTTCTAATTGATCATTATCAGAACTTCTTATAAACCTAAAATCCTAACGCATTTCAAAAGATACCCATACATAAGATCTTCTCATCTTCTCATTCTGGGCATAAATCCATACTGATATTCTTCAGAATGAACTTAAACCTATCTTCAGCAAGGGGTTTTGTAAAGATATCAGCCCATTGATGGTCTATATCCACAAAGTTCAAAGAGAGAACACCCTTCTGAACATAGTCCCTCATAAAATGATGTTTAATCTCAATATGTTTAGCTTTGGAATTTAAGATAGGATTCTTAGATAAACATATAGCAGAAGTATTATCACAGAAAATAGGAATGTTACTCTCATATATCTGATAATCTTCTAGCTGACTCTTCATCCAGAGCATTTGTGTGCTACACCTAGCAGCAGCAACATATTCTGCTTCTGTTGTTGATAGGGCTATGGTAGCTTGCTTCTTGCTGTACCAGGAGATCAAATGACTTCCAAGAAATTTAGAACTTCCAGAAGTACTCTTCCTTTCAATTCTATCTCCAGCATAGTCAGCATCACAGAATCCTACTAAGTTGTATTCTTTAGATCTTCTGTAGACTAAACCAACATTAGTAGTACCTTTCAGATACCTCAGAATTCTCTTAACAGCAGTTAAGTGAGATTCTCTAGGATCTGATTGGAATCTAGCACACAAACAAACACTGAATAGAATGTCAGGTCTAGAAGCAGTTAAATATAGAAGAGATCCAATCATACCTCTGTATAACTTCTGATCTACCTTCTTACTTACCTCATCCTTACCTAGAGCACATGTTGGATGCATAGGAGTTTTGGCTTCTTTGCTTTCAGAAAGATTAAACTTCTTCCGAAGTTCTTTCACATACTTCGTTTGATGAACATAAGTTCCATCAGAAGTTTGGTTGATTTGAATCGCAAGGAAATACTTGAGTTCACCCATCATACTCATTTCAAATTCAGCCTGCATAGACTTAGCAAACTTCTTTCCAAGTGAAGCATTAGATGTTCCAAAGATAATATCATCAACATAAATTTGACAAATTAAAATGTCCTTCTTAGACGTTTTACAGAAAAGAGTCGTGTCCACTTGTCCTCTAGTTTAACCATTGTCCAGAAGGAAAGAACTTAATCTTTCATACCAAGCTCTGGGAGCTTGCTTCAATCCATACAATGATTTCTTAAGTTTGAAAACATGTTCTGGAGACTTAGAGTCTTCAAAACCAGGAGGTTGGTGGACATAGACTTCCTCATCTATATAACCATTTAAGAAGGCACTCTTAACATCCATCTGATACAGAGTGATGTTATGCTGAGTGGCAAAAGAAATTAATAAGCGAATGGATTCTAACCTGGCCACTGGTGCAAAGGTTTCTGTATAGTCAATCCCTTCTTGCTGACTATATCCCTGAGCCACCAGTCTGGCTTTGTTTCTTACCACTTCTCCCTTCTCACTAAGCTTGTTTCGGAACACCCACTTTGTACCAATGATGTTGAATCCTTTTGGTCTAGGAACCAAATCCCATACATCATTCCTTGTAAACTGATTTAGTTCTTCTTGCATGGCAATTATCCAGTCTGGATCTTCTAGAGCTTGATCAACAGAAGTTGGCTCGATCAAAGAAATAACACCTAATTGACATTCTGCATTGTTCTTAAGGAATGCTCTTGTTCTGATAGGATCATCTTTCTTTCCAAGGATCACATCTTCTGAGTGAGCTGAGGTGAGTCTAGAAGATCTTCTGACTATTGGCTCTTCAGAAATTCTGAGATTCTCCAAAGATGCAGCAACTTGATCTTCTGATTCGTTGCTTCTGAGACTTTCAGCTTCTGGAGCTTTGCTTCTTGGTTCTACAGCTTCTGATATGTCAATATCTATATCTGCAAAATTCTCAAACAGCTTTGGCT
Organism: Vicia villosa; assembly: GCF_029867415.1. Lineage (NCBI taxonomy): Eukaryota > Viridiplantae > Streptophyta > Magnoliopsida > Fabales > Fabaceae > Vicia > Vicia villosa. The sequence continues at coordinate 23,734 of NW_026705545.1, read as the reverse complement.
TTTCAAGACCAAGCTTATCATCAAATCTGATATTGATTGATTCTTCTACAACCAATGTTTCAGTATTGTATACTTTGTAGCCTTTAGAGCGTTCAGAATATCCAAGAAGAAAACATTTTTGTGCCTTAGAATCAAACTTACCAAGATGATCTTTAGTATTCAGAATAAAACACACACATCCAAAAGGATGAAAATATGAAATGTTGGGCTTTCTGTTCTTCCACAATTCATAAGGAGTCTTATTTAGAATAGGTCTTATAGAGATTCTATTCTGAATATAACATGCAATGTTTATTGCTTCTGCCCAGAAGTGCTTAGCCATATTGGTCTCATTGATCATGGTTCTGGCCATTTCTTGTAGAGTCCTATTCTTTCGCTCTACAACTCCATTTTGCTGTGGAGTTCTAGGGCAAGAGAAATCATGGGCAATACCATTTTCTTTGAAGAACTCCTCAAAGAATCTGTTCTCAAATTCGCCACCATGATCACTTCTGACCTTTATGATTTTGCACTCCTTCTCAGATTGGATCTGAGTGCAGAATTCAAAGAACATTGAATGAGACTCATCCTTGTCTTTTAAGAACTTTACCCATGTCCAGCGGCTATAATCATCTACGATGACTAATCCATATTTCTTCCCTCTAACAGATGCTGTTTTGACTGGTCCAAACAGATCAATGTGCAGAAGTTCTAACGGCCTTGAGGAAGAGACAACATTCTTAGATTTGAATGCAGGTCTGGAGAACTTGCCCTTCTGACAGGCTTCACAAAGAGCATCTGATTTGTATTTCAGATTTGGGAGTCCTCTGACCAGATTTAGTTTATTAATCTGAGAAATCTTTCTCAAACTAGCATGTCCTAATCTTCTGTGCCAGACCCATTGCTCTTCAGAAACAGACATAAGACAAGTCACCTTCTGCTTCTCAAGATCAGAAAGATCAATCTTATAAATGTTGTTCTTTCTCTTGCCTGTAAATAGGATTGAGCCATCCTTCTGACTTACAGCCTTGCAAGACTTTTGATTGAAGATTATGTCATAACCATTGTCACTTAATCGACTTATGGACAATAAGTTATGCGCTAATCCTTCTACAAGAAGTACATTAGTTATGGAAGGAGAGTTACCAATACTTATGGTTCCAGAGCCAATAATTTTGCCCTTCTGATCTCCTCCAAACTTGACTTCTCCACCAGACTTAAGCACTAGGTCTTGGAACATAGACCTTCTTCCCGTCATGTGTCGCGAGCACCCAGAGTCCAGGTACCATGACATCTTGTGCTTTGTCTTCTTTGCTGCTAAGGATATCTGCAACAGAAATTATCTTCTCTTTAGGTACCCACAATTTCTTGGGTCCTTTCTTGTTAGTTTTCCTCATGTTCTGATTGAACTTGGGTTTAGCCTTATAAGTAACAGGAGGAACAGCATGATATTCTTTAGGTTTGGCAGCATGATATCTTTTAGGTTGTGTCACATGCTTCTTGGTGTGTGTAGTGTGAAAACTCTGTGCATGTGAAGTGAGCCTAATATCATGAGAGTGGCCATATTTGAACTGATCATACAATGGCTTGTATGTGATTTTCAAATCATCAACAGGTTCATATTTATGTGAGGTATCACCCTCATAGCCAAAACCAAACCTTTTGTTTCCAAAAACACCAAATATCATAGAAGCAAGATGACTTCTGCCAATACTTCTAGATAGGAACTTTCTGAAGCTCGAGTCATATTCTTTCAGAATATGATTGAGACTAGGAATGGATTTTTCTGATTCAGAAGGAGATCCACTATCTTTGGATAATTTTAAAACTTTTTCCTTCAGTTCAGAATTTTCCACTTCCAGCTTCTTAGTTTCAAATTCAAATTGCTTTTTCAGCTTTTTGTATTTGATACTAAGATGAGCCTTGAGTTCCAGAAGTTCAGTTAAACTGGAAACTAACTCTTCTCTAGATAGTTCAGAAAATACCTCTTCAGAATCTGATTCTGATGTAGATTCTGATCCATCATCCACTGTAGCCATCAGTGCAAGGTTAGCTTGCTCGCCTTCAGAGTCTGATTCTGATTCTGATTCAGAATCATCCCATGTTGCCATAAGACCTTTCTTCGTAAGAAACTTCTTCTTGGGATTCTCCTTCTGAAGTTTTGGACATTCACTCTTGAAGTGTCCAAGCTCATTGCATTCATAGCAGACGACCTTCTTCTTGTCAGATCTTCTGCCACCAGAAGATTCTCCTCGTTCAAACTTCTTTGAACTTCTGGAGCTTTTGAACTTCCTTTGCTTGCTCTTCCAGAGTTGGTTTACCCTTCTGGAGATCATGGACAGTTCATCTTCTTCTTCTCATTCTGATTCTTCAGAATCTACTTCTTCAGCCTGAAAAGCGTTAGTGCATTTTTTAATATTAGATTTTAATGCAATAGACTTACCTTTCTTCTGAGGCTCATTTGCATCCAGCTCTATCTCATGGCTTCTCAAGGCACTGATTAGTTCTTCCAAAGAAACCTCATTCAGATTCTTTGCAATCTTAAATGCAGTCACCATTGGACCCCATCTTCTGGGTAAGCTTCTGATGATCTTCTTTACATGATCAACCTTGGTGTAGCCTTTGTCCAAAACTCTTAATCCAGCAGTTAGCGTTTGAAATCTTGAGAACATCTTCTCAATATCTTCATCGTCCTCCATCTTGAAGGCTTCATATTTCTGGATTAGAGCAAGAGCTTTAGTCTCCTTGACTTGAGCATTTCCTTCATGGGTCATTTTCAATGACTCATATATATCATAGGCAGTTTCCCTGTTAGATATCTTCTCATACTCAGCATGAGAGATAGCATTCAGCAAAATAGTCCTACATTTATGATGATTTTTGAAAAGCTTCTTTTAATCATCATTCATTTCTTGTCATGTAAGCCTTACGCCAGTAGTGTTCACTGGATGTTTGTAACCATCCATCAGAAGATCCCATAACCATTGATTGAAGATTATGTCATAACCATTGTCACTTAATTGACTTATGGATAATAAGTTATGAGCTAATCCATCTACAAGAAGTACATTAGTTATGGAAGGAGAGTTACCAATACTTATGGTTCCGAAGCCAATTATCTTGAAACATAGACCTTTTGAAGGATAGAAAAACACTTAGAAAGGGGGGGTTTGAATAAGTGTAGCTTTAAAACTTGTAAGATAAAAACTATTTGCACAATGATTTTTATCCTGGTTCGTTTTTAACTAAACTACTCCAGTCCACCCCCTTGGAGTGATTTACCTCACCTGAGGATTTAATCCACTAATCACACGAGATTACAATGGTTTTCCACTTAGCCAACTGCTAAGTCTTCTAGAGTATCCTGATCACAACATGATCACTCTAGGAACAATCTGCTTAGATACCTTCTAAGACTCTCTAGAGTATACTGATCAACAACCTGATCACTTTAGTTCTTACAACTTAATGTAAACAAATTCTAAGAGTTACAATGCTTCTTATAAAGCTATTATCACACCTGTGATTTTCTCTTAAGTTTAAGCTTAATTCTCACTAAGATATTACAACAGCAATGTAGTGAGTTTGATGATGAAGTTTGAGAGCTTTTGAATTTGACAGCGTTTCTGTATAATACGCAAGTGTTGTATTCAGAATTCGTAACATAGCTTCTCATCAGAACTTCATATTTATAGGCACTTGAGAAGATGACCGTTGGGAGCATTTAATGCTTTGCGTAATCTGTACAGCATTGCATTTAATGTTTCACTCTTTTGTTAACTACCTCGAGCCTTGTTTTCGCTGTGTTTACTGACGTTGCCTTTAATAGCTTCTAACGTTCCTTTTGTCAGTCAGAGTAGCCTGCCAGTCTAGTACTTGCTTATGATATGATGTTTGTGTAAACAACGTTTGAATGTCATCAGAGTCAAACAGCTTGGTGCAGAGCATCTTCTTGTCTTCTGACCTTGAAGTGCTTCTGAGCGTGATACCATGAGAACTTCAGTGCTTCTGCTTCTGATCTCAAGTTCTTCTGATGCTTCCATAAACCCATGTTCTGATTCTACTTGACCATCTTCTGATGTCTTGCCAGACCATGTTCTGATGTTGCATGTTGAACCTTCTGAGTCAGTGCTTCTTGCGCTGATTTTGTGCATACTCTTTATATAATTCCTGAAATGGAAATTGCATAGTATTAGAGTACCACATTATCTCATACAAAATTCATATGCTTGTTATCATCACAACTAAGAATATTGATCAGAACAAATCTTGTTCTAACACCTTTTTCCCGTCATGTGCCGCGAGCACCCAGAGTCCAGGTACCATGACATGTTTTGCTTTGTCTTCTTTGCTGCCAAGGATATCTACAACAGAAATTATCTTTTCCTTAGGTACCCACATTTTCTTGGGTCCTTTCTTGTTAGTTCTCCTCAAGTTCTGATTGAACTTGGGTTTAGCATGATAAATAGCAGGAGGTACATCATGATATTCCTTAGTTTGAGCAACATGATATTTTCTATTTTGTGTCACATGCTTCTTAGTGTGTGTAATGTGAAAACTCTTAGCATGTGATGTGAGCCTAATATCATGGGAGTGGCCATACTTGAACTGATCATACAAGGGCTTGTATATGATTTTCATATCATCTACATGTTCAAGTTTGTATGGGGTATCACCCTCATAACCTATGCCAACCCTCTTGTTTCCACTAACTGCATATATCATAGAGGCAAGTTGACTTCTTCCAATACCTCTAGATAAGAACTTCCTGAAACTCAAGTCATATTCCTTGAGAATATTGTTCAAGCTTGGAATAGACTTTTCTGAACCAGAATATGACTCAACATCTTTGGATAGTTTTAAAACTTTTTCTTTGAGTTCAGAATTTTCTAATTCAAGCTTCTTAGTTTCAGATGCAAAGAGCTTTCTCAGCTGTTTGTATTTGATACTAAGCTTAGCCTTGATTTCCAGAATTTCAGTTAAACTGGAAACTAGCTCATCTCTAGATAGTTCAGAAAATACCTCTTCAGAGTCTGAGTCTGATTCTGATGTAGATTCTGATCCATCATCCACAGTGGCCATGAGCGCAATGTTTGCCTGCTCATCTTCAGAGTCTGATTTTGATTCTGATGAATCTGAATCGTCCCAAGTAGCCATAAGACCTTTCTTCTTCTGAAACTTCTTCTTGGGATTTTTCCTCTGAAGCTTTGGACACTCATTCTTGTAATGTCCTGGCTCCTTGCACTCAAAGCACGTGACCTTCTTTTTTTCAGATCTTCTAAGTCCAGAAGATTCTCCTCTTTCAGGCTTTTTGGAACTTCTGAAGTTCTTGAACTTCCTTTGTTTACTCTTCCAGAGTTGGTTTACCCTTCTGGAGATCATGGACAGTTCATCTTCTTCTTCTTTTGATTCTGATTCTTCAGAATCTTATTCTTCCGCCTGAAAAGCGTTAGTGCATTTTTTATTCAAAGATTTTAAAGCAATAGACTTACCTTTCTTTTGGGGTTCATTAGCATCCAGCTCTATTTCATGACTCCTCAAAGCGTTGATCAGCTCTTCCAAAGAGACTTCATTCAGATTCTTTGCTATGTTGAATGCAGTCACCATTGGGCCTCATCTTCTGGGCAAGCTTCTGATGATCTTCTTGATGTGATCAGCCTTTGTATATCCCTTGTCAAGCACTCTTAATCCAGCAGTTAGAGTTTGAAATCTTGAGAACATTGTTTCAATGTTTTCATCATCCTCCATCTTGAAGGCTTCATACTTCTGGATTAATGCAAGAGCTTTTGTCTCCTTGACTTGGGAATTTCCTTCGTGAGTCATCTTCAATGATTCAAAGATGTCATGGGCAGTTTCTCTGTTTGATATCTTCTCATATCCAGCATGAGAAATATCATTCAGCAGAATAGTCCTTGACTTGTGATGATTTTTGAATTGTTTCTTTTGATCATCACTCATTTCTTGTCTTGACATCTGTGCTCCACTAGCATTTACAGGATGTTTGTAACCATCCACAAGTAAGTCCCATAAATCACCATCTAGACCAAGAAAGTAACTTTCCAATCTATCTTTCCAGTATTCAAAGTTTTCACCATCAAATGCTGGTGGTCTAGAATATCCATTTCCATTATTATGTTGATCATTTAAAACAGGTGTAGCAGTTGATGCAATTGTTGATGGATCAACCATATTGACTTAGTTTTTTTCTCTTCCTGAATCTTTTTCTAACACGGTTAAGTGCTTGTACCTAGAACCGGCGCTCTGATGCCAATTGAAGGATAGAAAAACACTTAGAAAGGGGGGGTTGAATAAGCGTGACTTTAAAAACTCTTAAGATAAAAACAATGAACATTGTATTTTTATCCTGGTTCGTTGTTAACGAAACTACTCCAGTCCACCCCCTTAGAGTGATTTACCTCAACTCAGGATTTAATCCATTAATCAATCATGATTACAATGGTTTTCCATTTAGATACCCTCTAAGTCTTCTAGAGTGTACTGATCACAACTTGATCACTCTAGGAAATCACCACTTAGAAACTTCTAAGTCTTCTAGAGTCTACTGATCTCACTGATCACTCTAGGAACCTTTTATAATCAATGTAAAATAAATGTTTACAAGAGTATGAATTACTTCTTAGAAAGCTATAATCACAACTGTGATATATCTCTTAAGTTCTAAGCTTAACACTCACTAAATATTACAATAGTTGTGAGGTTGAAGATGAAGTTCGTGAGTAATGAATTCAGCAGCGTTTCAGTAAGTTTGCAAGAGTTCTTGTATCTGCTTCTGATCAGAACTTCATATTTATAGGCGTTTGAGAAGATGACCGTTAGGAGCATTTAATGCGTTGTGTGTATAGTACAGCTTTGCATTTAATGTTTTCACTGTTTTGTCAACTACCTCGAGCCATGCTTTTCTCTGCTTTTACTGACTTTGCCTTTTGTAGCTTCTAACGTTCCTTTTGTCAGTCAGAGTAGCCTGTCATCTAGTACCAACTTCTGATCTCAGATTTGTGAATACAACGTTTTAATAATCAGAGTCATTCAGCTTGGTGCTCAACATCTTCTTGTCTTCAGACCTTGAAGTGCTTGAGCGTGATACCATAAGAACTTTAGTGCTTCTGCTTCTGATCTCATGTTCTTCTGATGCTTCATAGACCATGATCTAATTCTGCTTGACCATCTTCTGATGTCTTGCGAGAGCATGTTCTGATGTTGCAATTCTGAACCTTCTGAGTAAGTGCTTTTGAGCGCTGAATTATGCATACTCCTTATATATAATCCTGAAATGGAAAATGCATAGGATTAGAGTACCACATTGTCTTATACAAAATTGATATACATTGTTATCATCAAAACAAGAATATTGATCAGAACAAATCTTGTTCTAACATATAGAAGTTGTACCATAACACCCAAACACTTGCCAAGAGCCTATAGCCAGAAATCACCATTTCAAAGCTCCATTAAAGCACCTTTAGAACCAAAGTTGTCATTTTACATTTGGCTCGTGCGTTTTCAAATTTTTTGTGATAGATAGCTTCTATATCACATATAGAAGCTATCCAAACATCTATTTTGGATCTGTAACAACATTTTCTTGGAGATCAAGTCATAACTTTTTTCACTTGTATTTGAAATCGAATTTTAAGTTGCAGGTACTTGTAAAACATTGTGAGTGTTTCAAAAGCTTCCTTGAAGGTCCCTGAAGTTGTCCAGGTGGTAACAACACTTCCAGAATCACTCTAAGCAAGAGATCAAACTCCATTTTCAGAGGTATATTTTATGAACTCAAGCTTAGTGGTAAGGGCATCAATTGTTGCATTTCTTGTTACCATTCTGTTTAGAATTATGTAGAGAAGGAAAGCCCTAAACCTTTAGGGCCTGATTGTGTGTTTTAATCATTTAATTTGAATTTGGATTTTTAGGGTTCATACTATTTTTCCAAAAATTCGTGTTCATCTTGGATTATTAATGTAAGTTAATCATATGGTTTGATTCGTGTGTCCATTCTGATCAGTTTAGGATCTTAAAGTTTTGAAAATGATTAAGTTTTGATAACATTTGAGTTTGGCACCATGGTTGTATTATTGTTGTTCTTCGTGTGCTGAAGGTTGAAGATGAAGCTCTCAGAATTCCATTTACAACATGTTTTAAAAATATAATACTATGGAGTTGATATAGTAATGACTACATTGTTACAGCTCCATTGGTTACCAGGGCGCTCTTAAGACTTTCATGCCCGAGGTCTGGGGTTCGAATCCCCCTCGCCCCAGACCTTTTTAGTTCTTTTATTTTTCAGTGTTTCTCAACTTGTTTTAACATGTATTGAACCTGAATGGCCTCAATGACAAATGCATGCGCGTGGCCCAATGGCTAATGTTTTGTGTTGCAATAGAGAGGTCATGGGTTCAAATCCTTCTAGGGGCAAAACCTTTCTTTTTTAATCACTTGTTTTGTTAAGTTTTAACTAAAACTTCAAAAATCATTTAAAAATAGGAAAATTATTATTTTTAATCCCTTCTTTTTTTGTGTGTTTTATTTACTTTGAGTATTTTCATACCACGTTAAAAAATAACAAAAATATTTATTTTATCATCATTTTAAAATTAATCAAAAAACAAGTCTTTTAATATATGAAAAATCAACAAAAATATGTTTCCTTTTGAATATTTTTCTAAAGTGACTTAGTATAATTTTGTTAATACTTGTTTAGGGTTAGGTTAGAGTGTCTTTCACTTATCTATGTACCCTTAGACCATTTCTCTTAAAGAAATTGATATTTAGTAATTAAAATTAATTAGAATTAGGTGTATCTTCCAAAACCCTAATTTAAAAAGCCTTAGGTTTAAAACCCTAACCAAAAAATTTGCAACATGTTGATCTTTGTTTATCCATGTTTATTTGTGCTTGTACATACATGTTGATTTTCCATGCTTTGTACTTAATTGTTATTTAAATATCATCTCTTATTTATTTTGTTTATGTAACCCCATATTTAATCATCACATTAATCATTCATCATTCATACATGATTTGAATCCAAGGATTTAGATACATTCATCTCTTGCTTGTTAACACTCACTTGTTTGTTCTTGTACATACATGAGGTATTTATTGTTAATTGTTTAAGCTTGATGTTTTATCCAAAGGATGTGAATGATATTGACTAAATTTTCAAGGTACTTAAATTCTTTTCCAATCTCTTTTTACTTTTGTGTTAAGTATTTTAAAGCTTTTCACTTGTTTATGGTTTAGTATTGTTAAAGCTTAACCAAAACCCTTTTGTTTTGAAACCTTGGCATTAAGAATAGAATTATTCCCGATGAAACTATTCTTGACCCATTGATCTTATTTTTAAACCTTGGTGTTAAGAGATGAATTATTCCCGGTGAAACTTTTCTTAACCCATTGACCTTGTATTTTAAAGCTTGTCCCTTCTTTGATTTGTTTTAAAATTGTTAAGTATTTTAAAGCTTAAGCTTTTAAACTTATTAGGTATTTCAAAGCCTAATTCCTTTTCCAAAATTGTTAAGTATTTTAAAGTTTAACCTTTTAAACATCTTAGGTATTTTAAAGCCTAATCTTTTTTAAACTTGTTAAGTATTTTAAAGCTTTTCCCTCTTTTAAAATTTGTGATTATTTTAAAGCTCACACCCAAAAAGATTTTGGCCACTTTGGCCCCCCGTTTTTCCTTTTTTTTAAAAGAGGAACTACAGAAGCTCTGACTTCCCTATTGCACTTAAGGGTTATGTAGGCCTAAGATGTGATATCTTATCGAGCTCACTTTCAAAATATTCTTTTCTAATCCCCACCCTCTATTTCAAACAAGTTTTTCACATAGGATTTTCACAAAAAAAGTTATTTATAAACAAAAGATAATAACATAAAAATAAAGAGGTTCCCATGGAGTACCATGGATATGAGGGATGCTTAAAACCTTCCCCTTGTATAAAAAACCCTCCGTAGCCAGAACTATGATAAGTTTATTAGTTTTGATTTTAAAAACTTCTGTGTGTTTTATTCACTCTTTCACCCATTCCTTTTTGAAAACAATAAAGCGCGGTAGCGACTCTGTTTAAAATGAGCTAAGTCTTCCCATGACTCTAGTCTAACCAAATTCACCGCTACACAAAAGTGGCGACTCTTCTCGGGATATTGATCAAACTATTGGTACATCTTTGGAAGCGTTGACCCAATCTTTGTTTTTGTTATTATCGTTTGTTATTATCTTTGTTTTAACCTTTCATTTTTGTCTTTTACTTTCCTATGTGTATACTCGTTATTTTATTGGGTTGTATTGGGAAAGGGAGTCATGCTCCTTGTGGTGAGACAAATTCTAACCTGGATTTAGAGTGTACACTTATTATAGGAGACTGGTATAGTCATTTTGATCTCGAGGGATTAGTCCCAAAGAAGTCAATTTGAGATCCATCGCTCAGTGGAGGCCTCTTTGGAAGTAACTTTGTTGACCATGTAGTTGGGAATAAATCGTTGCATTCAACTAGGTTGTAGAAGCTATAGATCTAGAAACTCTTAACCAATCTTGGCCATTAAGATGTAGTGTGGAAACTATGTCTAATTCATTTTCAGAATAGTTGTTACACGAGGCTACGCTCAGATGAGGTTCTCTTGGATTTTGTTCAAATGAGTATGTTGATACAGAGTTTACAATCTCCAAGTTGGGCTGCTTGAGTCTAGGAAACAATAGAACCTTGATATACAGGTACAAAATAACCATAGTACACACCTTTGGGACGGCTAGACCTTTGGCTCCATGCTCGTGACGTTGAACCCTTAAACCCATGTTTTTGCTATGTTTGCATGCATTCATCCATGCATTAAAAAACATAATATCTTTCAAGGAATTAAAAGAAACCTTTGTTTTGTAAACATTATAGGAATGGAACCTGAAAGAAGAAAAACCAAGAAATATACTTTCAAGAGTTTAGAGGTGGAAGAATTAAGAAAGCTAGGATCCTTGATTGTTGATCAAGACAAGTTTTGTAGCAAGTATGGAATATTGTTGTATCTCCTCAGAACCAAGATGGAAGAAGGAATCCTCTCCACTCTGATTCAATTCTTTGACTCATTGTATCATTGCTTCACCTTCCCTGATTATCAACTATTGCCTACCTTGGAAGAGTATTCCAGTATTATTGGGTTGCCTATTACTGGAAGAGTTCCTTTCACCGGTTTAGAACAAGATCCCAAGCCTTGTGAGATTGCGAAATCCACTCATTTGAGAAAGGGAGAAATTGAAAAGAACATGGTTACTGAAGGACGATTGCCTGGATTACCTGCTGAGTTCTTAATTGAGAAAGCTCTCACCTTGTCACAAGAAAGAAAGGAAGAAGACTTTGAAGCTATTTTTGCCTTGTTGGTGTATGGATTGTTCTTGTTCCCTAACATTAACAACTTTGTTGATATGAATGGCATCAATATCTTAATGAAGAAGAATCCTGTTCCTAACTTACTTGGGGACACTTACTATTCTATTCATCTCAGAAATTCCTATGTAAAGGGAATGGTTACCTGTTGTACTCCTTTGGTTTACAAGTGGTACATATCTCATCTGCCTGACACCTCTGAATTCTGGAGCCAGAAAGAAGGATTGAAATGGTAACACAAGATCATGACTCTTACCAACACTAAGATTGTTTGGACAAACAATCACTTTTGTAGAATGAAGGCTTTAGACTGCTGTGGTGATTTCCCTAATGTGCCCCTCATTGGTACAAAAGAGCAATCAGCTATAGCTCCGTGTTAGCTCATCGTCAATTTGGGTTTCCTATGGACAAAAGACCAAGGAGCAATTTATTGGAGGGATTCTTTCTGGAAGAAAGAGTTGAGAACAAAGAGTTTAGAGAAAGGATTTCTAATACTTGACATCCAAGCCATAGAAGAGAAATCAAAGATTGGAAGACCAAAGGGGATCTCTCTCCTGAGCCCTTTGATAGTTGGGTCACTACTAGAGCTGCTGAAATGAGAATGCCTATTCTCCCTGGAACATCTGCACGCCCAATTTAGGAGTATGTTCCACCCATTGTAGTTCCTTCAACAATTGAAAGTCTCCAAGAGGCTCTAAGAAAAATGAAGAAATCAATAGACCATTGGAAGAAGAAGTTTGAGTATTCTGATGCTGAATTAGGAATGTTGGAAGAATCCTATGAAGATGTGCTAAAAGAAAAGAATGATCAACTATTTCTTCAAGACACTTGGCTCATAGCTAAGGATGCTACCATTGCCAAATATGAAAGAGAGAAGAAAAGGAAGCAAAAAGAAGAAGCCCTCCCCCCAAAAGAAGCTGCATGGAAGAGTATTATCGATAAGCTAGAAAAGGTCAAGCTGAAGAAGAAGAAGACTCAAGATGATATGGATACTTCTTACTAAGCTTTGATGATCACTCTTGGATTTTACTAGCTTTCTTTGTTTGTTTCTACCTTGTAACTCTTGAAAGTAATTTATGACTTGGTTGTCCCTTGTCCCTCTGTATGCTATCAAAAGAAATGGTACCTCGATGACCCTCGATGACCCTTATATGTACCAAGGTTGCCTTGTCCCTTTATGTATTAATGAATGAAATTTCTTTTTCAAGTTACTATACAGTGTTTACATTTACAAAACTCTTAAATAAATCCTTGAAAGATATTGGTGTATTTTGAAAATTAAAAAAAGAGTCTTGTGCATTGCATGCATCATACCACAGTCATTTCTCTCTATCTTTAGAGTCAAGCTGACGCACCGGTATAATACTCGCGCCAATCGTCAAAAAATGGAAGACGGTATTGTTGATGATCAAGAGTGGCAAGAAGAAGTTGTTGTTCTACGCTCCGGTATTGAAAGATTAACATCTACGGTTCAAGACTTGGTGGCTGCTCAGAATCAGCTACTAACCGAAGCTCAAGCTACCGTGATCTCCGAGATAGAGACTGCTCAGATTCTTGCAATTCCTGTGACGAATCCTACGACCACTAGACCATATGGGATAGATATGGATTTCCAATTGGCTGGACAACAGATTCCTGTTCCAGTGTTCCACAGACGACAATTCCTCAAGCTATTATGACTGCTAGTCCTGCTGTTGTAAACACTGTTCCTCTTCACAACGAACAGATTTTCCATGGTGCTCATTCTGAAGGAATGGGTAGATTGGAAGAATTTGAAGACCAATTCCCGGAAATGCAAAAAGAGATCAAGGCCCTTAGAGGAAAAGATCTATTTGGAAAAGAAGTGAATGATTTATGCTTGGTTCCGAATGTCAGAGTTCCAGCCAAGTTCAGACTTCCTGAATTTGAGAAGTATAAAGGGAACTCCTGTCCTCGCAGTCATCTGATTATGTATGTAAGGAAAATGTCCATGCACACAGAAGATCAACGCTTGTTAATTCATTACTTTTAAGATAGCTTATCTGGAGCTGCTTTGAAATCGTACATGGGTTTGAATAGTACTCACATCCGTACTTTCCATGACTTGGGTGAAGCTTTCATCAGAAAGTACAAATACAATATTGATATGGCACCGGACAGAGATCAACTCCGTGCTATGTCCCAAAGAGAGAAAGAGTCCTTCAAGGAGTACGCGCAAAGATGGTGTGAACTAGCTGCTCAAATCATTCCTCCCATGGAAGAAAAAGAAATGACCAAGGTGTTCCTTAAGACACTAAGCACATTTTATTATGAGAAGATGGTAGCAAGCACTCCCAATGACTTTACTGAAATGGTAAACATGGTGATGCGGCTTGAAGAAGGTATCCTAGAAGGTCGCCTAGTCAAAGAAGCCAATTCATCACTATCTAGTGGTGGCGTCAAACGATTTGGTGGTAACTTTGCCAAAAAGAAGGAAGAAACTGTTAGTGCCATCTGAAGCGAAAGGAAATGACGGTATCAACCACATCAGATTGCTGCTGTGACTCCAGTTGTTAGCCAAGATCCGCCTCAGAATGCGCAGAAGCCTCAGCTTCTACAGCCTCGACAACAGGGTCCTCAACAAAATCAACAAAGGAAATATCCTCCTTTTGATCCTATTCCGATGACTTATACGGAATTACTGCCTTTGCTACTTCAAAAGAATCTAGTTCAACTGAGGGATCCTCCTCCTCCTTCTGCTAATCCACCATTTTTGTACAAGACGGATGCTTTTCACAAGAATGCTCCTGGTCATACTATGGAAAATTGTTAGCCTCTCATGAGTGAAGTACAAAAACTGGTCCGAAGAAACATGCTCACCTTCAAGGATGTTAATCCTAATGCTCAAGTTAATGTACTGCCTAACCATGGGACTGTCAATGCAATACAGACTCAATCCGGTTATAAATACCTACATGATGTTCGTGAATCAACTCGATCTTTGGTACAGATGCATATTGTATTCTGTGGACATAACTGTTTTCCTCCTCACAATTACAATGCTTGTTCAGTTTGCTCAAACTCCATTCAAAGATGTGAAATTGTGATCAATGATCTTCAGAAACTGTTGGATAGAGGAATCATCAATATATCAAGAAGTAAAATAAGTGTAGAAACTCATTTTGTTAACATGGTGCATGGATGCCCTGGGAGGTACCAAGTATGGGACATTCGTTTCATCAGAGAACCATTGGTCCTAACGCACATAAGCCTATGCCGGTTAGATTTCTTTCAACATGATCATAATGCCTATAGAATTTGTTCTGTAAATCCTCGAGGCTGTCGTCAAGACAGAAGAGAAATTCAGAAGATGTTGGATGAGAGGACTCTCCACATTACTTATGAAAGAGATGATGACATTAATATGGTGACTGCTGAGTTTCCAGTCCCCAAAGTTGTGGAGATATCTTATGATAGTCAAAACATGGTTGCTATTCCTCTCACAATTCAAATTCCAAAGCCATTTCCTTACAACTCAAGTACTGCTATTCCTTGGAGATATGGTGCTACCATCATAACAGGGGGAGAAAAAGTTAGTTTTGGACCTGAGTCGACTGTTGTGAACATTTCTAATACAAGTCGTATGACTCGAAGCAGTCGTTTGTTTGCACCAATTCCTCCTAAGCCAAGGAACAATTTGTCTGTACAAGTTCCTCCTCAGAAGGATGTTCCTAGGGAAAAGCCTGTTATCCCTAAACCCGTCTTTGAAACCAAAGATGATGCTGCAGAAGAATTTTTGAACCTAATCAAGAAGAGTGACTACAAGGTGGTTCACCAACTCCTTCATACACAATCAAAAATATCCCTGTTGGCCTTATTGGTACACTCGAAAGCTCACCGAAATGCACTAATGAAAGTTCTGAAGCAAGCCTACATTGAACAAGATGCAACCCTCGAGCAATTTGATAATGTTGTTTCCAACATCACCGTCAACAATGTATTGAGCTTTAGTAAAGAAGAACTTCCCCCGGAAGGACTGGAGCACAATCATGCCCTACACATCTCCATGAAATGTGAGAAGATACCCTGACAAATGTGCTAGTTGATACTGGTTCATCCTTGAATGTCATGCCCAGAAGCACCTTAGAAATATTATCCTATCAAGGAGCAATTATAAGGCTGAATGGGATTGTTGTAAAAGCTTTTGATGGTTCAAAACGCACTGTGATTGGAGAGATTGATCTTCCTATCCGCATCGGACCTCATGATTTTGAAATCACTTTTCAGATAATGGATATCTACCCCGGTTACAAATGTTTGTTGGGAAGACCCTGGATCCATAGTGCTGGAGCTGTCACCTCCACTCTCCACTAGATGCTGAAGTTTGCTGTGAGAGACAAGTTGATTACTGTTTATGGAGAACAAAATATTTCGTGAGTCAGTTGTCTTCGATCCCCAATATTGAAGAATTTGAAGCTAAATTCCAAGACTTAGAAATTGTCAATCCTGAATGCGGAAAGAAAGTTGGTACGTCTATTTCATCCTGGAAAGATGCCCAACAAGTGTTTGCCCAAGAATCTTATGAAGGTTGGGGGCAAGTTATTGAACTTCTCACCAACAAGAACAAAAGTGGTCTAGGATTCACATCCCAGAAGTTAAAAGGAAAAGAATCCGAGTATGGAAGCTGCAACAAGACTCTACATGAGACTTTTCAAAGTGCTGGCTACATCAACCAAAATCAACAGAACATAGCTGCTATCATTGAAGATGTTCCAGAATGTTCAAGCTTCGTGACGCGTAGAGAGGACAATTCCAATTGGACTTCCGTTAGCATCTCTTCTGTTGTTCATGAGTCTAAGTAATTTTATGTCTTTTAAAAACCTTTCGCTCTGCCCAAGGCGAAAGGGTAATGTGTCGGGCTGTTTAAAATAATTCCTTTTGTTCTGCCCAAGACAAAAGTGAGCTTATGTAGGGATTTGTTTCAAATCAATAAAAAGTAATTTTTGCTTCCCTTTTGTTTATCTTTTTCTGAAAATGGTAACATCTAAAAAACACATAAAAATCAATCAAAAATTGTTTTTCAAATTTGCACATACACCTTTTCTTTTATTGGTTCCTAAAAATCAAAACATAAATCATGTGCAGATTATCTCGTGATAAACCCGCTGAAAACAATGATCCTAGGCCCTTTCCCAACTTTGAACACCCTGTGTACGAAGCTGAAGAAGAGAGTAGCGAAGAGATCCCTGAAGAGATCACCCATCTACTTGAGCACGAGGAAAAGATCATTGAGCCGCACAAAGAGTCTTTGGAAGTAATCAATTTAGGTACTGAAGAAGACAAAATAGAAGTGCGAATAGGGGCATTGTTAGAAACAAGCGTCAAAGAGGAAATGGTTGATTTGTTGAGAGAATATGTGGATGTATTTGCTTGGAGCTATCAAGATATGCCTGGGTTGGATACCACTATTGTAGAGCACAGATTATCGTTAAAGCCAAAATGCCCGCCTGTTAAGCAGAAGTTGAGGAGAACTCACCCAGATATGGTAGACAAGATCAAAGAAGAGGTACATAAGCAAATTAGTGTTCGTTTCCTCGTCACATCAGAATATCCTCAGTGGTTGGCCAACATAGTGCCCGTTCCCAAGAAGGATGGAAAAGTCAGAATGTGTGTTGATTACAGAGATTTAAACAGAGCACGCCGAAAAGATGATTTCCCGCTACCCCACATTGACATGCTGGTAGATAGCACTACTAAATTTAAAGTCTTCTCATTTATGGATGGATTCTCAGGTTACAATCAAATCATGATGGCACCTGAAGATATGGAAAAAACAGCTTTTATCACACCCTGGGGCACGTTTTGTTACCGTGTGATGCCATTTGGTCTGAAGAATGCTGGAGCAACTTATCAAAGAGCCATGACGACTCTCTTCCATGACATGATTCACAAAGAAATTGAAGTTTATGTGGATGACATGATTGCCAAGTCTACATCAGAAGAAGAACATATGGGGCATCTACTGAAGTTGTTCCAACGTTTAAAAAAATACAAGCTTCGTCTGAATCCAAGTAAATGCATATTTCGTGTCCGCTCTGGAAAACTACTAGGTTTCGTCGTCAGCCAAAGAGGTATTAAGGTCGACCCCGACAAAGTCAAAGCCATTCAAGAAATGCCTCCTCCAAAAGCAGAAAAACATGTCAGAGGATTTCTTGGACGATTGAATTACATCTCCAGATTTATATTTCACTTGACTAAAACTTGTGGACCGATCTTTAAGCTTCTCGGCAAGGACTAAGAATCTAAATGGACAGAAGAATGTTAGAAAGCTTTTGAGGATATCAAAGAATACCTGCTGGAACCTCCAATATTAAGCCCTCCAGTAGAAGGAAGACCTTTGATCATGTATTTGACCATACTTGAAGATTCTATGGGATGTGTCCTGGGTTAGCAAGATGAGTCTGGTCGAAATGAGTATGCCATTTATTACTTGAGCAAAAAGTATACCGACTGTGAAACAAGATATTCACTGCTCGAGAAAACTTGTTCACTCTTGTATGGGCTGCTCGCCGGCTAAGGCAGTACATGTTGACTCATACGACATATCTCATATCCAAAATGGATCCCATCAAATACTTGTTTGAAAAGCCTGCGTTGACTGGAAGAATTGCCCGCTGGCAGATGTTATTATCAGAGTACGACATCCAATATCGTGCCCTAAAAGCCATCAAAGGAAGTGTTTTAGCCGATCATTTGGCCTCCCAACCTATTGATGATGATCAATCTTTACAAGACGATTTCCCAGATGAAGAAATCATGTATTTGAAATCAAAAGATTATGAGGAACCTTTACATGGAGAAGGACCTGATCCCGAATCCCGATGGGGTTTGATCTTTGATGGAGCTGTTAATGCTTATGGTAGAGGAATTGGGGCAATCATTGTTATGCCACTAGGTTCTCATGTACCGTTCACAGCAAGACTGATGTTCGACTGCACCAACAATATGGTAGAGTATGAAGCTTGTATCATAGGACTGGAAGAAGCCATTGATCTTAGAATCAAGATTTTGGATGTATATGGAGATTCTTCTCTAGTCATTAATCAAATCAAAGGAGAATGGGGGACCCGTCATCCTGGCTTAATTCCTTACAGAGATTATGCCCGAAAACTGCTAACCTTCTTCAACAAAGTTGAATTCCATCACATACATCGTGAGGAAAATCAAATGGCAGATGCATTGGCTACTCTAGCTTCCATGTATCAAGTGAAGTTTCCAAATGAAGCTCCTCAAATTACGATCATGCGCCTGGATAGGCCGGCTCATGTATTCACTGCTGAAGTTGTCACATATGACAAGCCGTGGATTTATGACATCAAAATTTTCTTACAGAAACAAGAGTACCCACCTGGGGCATCTAGCAAAGACAGAAGAACTTTGAGAAGATTGTCTGGTAATTTCTTCCTAACTGGAGATGTGCTCTACAAAAGGAATTTTGACATGGTATTGCTCAGATGCGTGGATAGACACGAAGAAAGCCTATTAATGCAAGAAATTCACGAAGGATCTTTTGGCACTCATGCCAACGGACATGCAATGACAAGAAAGATACTAAGAGCAGGTTACCATTGGATGACAATGGAAGAAGTTCCACAAATTCCATATATGTGCTGATAAGATCCATGTGCCTCCGACACTTCTCAATGTTATCTCCTTTCCATGGTCTTTCTCTATGTGGGGAATTGATATGATTGGAATGATTGAACCTAAGGCTTCAAATGGACATCGTTTCATCCTGGTCGCCATTGACTACTTCACCAAATGGGTCGAAACCGCCTCTTACACCAATGTTACTCGACAAGTGGTAGTATGATTTATCAAGAACAATCTCATCAATCGCTACGGCGTACCCAACAGAATCATTACTGGTAATGGTTCCAATTTGAACAACAAGATGATGAAAGAGTTATGTGGTGAGTTAAAAATTGAGCATCACAATTCCTATCCTTACTGTCCTAAGATGAATGAAGCGGTAGAAGCAGCTAACAAGAATATCAAAAAGATTGTCCATAAAATGTTTGTGACTTACAAGTACTGGCACGAAATGCTCCCTCTTGCTCAGCATGGGTACCGTACTATAGTTGGAACTTCGACCGGGCCAACACCTTTCTCCTTAGTATATGGCATGGAAGCCATACTCCCGATAGAGGTT
The DNA here is from genome assembly GCF_029867415.1 of Vicia villosa. Taxonomy (NCBI): domain Eukaryota; kingdom Viridiplantae; phylum Streptophyta; class Magnoliopsida; order Fabales; family Fabaceae; genus Vicia; species Vicia villosa. The sequence continues at coordinate 4,192 of NW_026705545.1, read as the reverse complement.
GAGATTCCCTCCTTAAGGATCCTAATGGAAGCCAAGTTATCAGAAGCTGAATGGTGCCAAGCTAGATACGATTAGCTAAATCTTATTGAAGAGAAAAGAATGACCGCATTACGCCACAGTCAGCTTTACCATGAAAGGATGAAGAGAGGCTTTGACAAGAAAGTCAGACCTCGAAGATTCAAGGAAGGCGATCTCGTTCTCAAAAAGATATTACCTCTTCAACCCGATCCTAGGGGCAAACGGGCTCCCAATTATGAAGATCCATATGTTGTCAAAAGATCCTTCTCAGGTGGTGCTTTGACTCTTACGACTATGGATGGTGAAGAATCCCCACGTCCTGTGAATACCGATATGGTCAAGAAATACTTCTCCTAAAGAAAGAAAAAAGAAAGAAGCTCGCTAAGTTGAAAACCCAAAAGGGCGACTTAGGCAAAAATGAGCGTCTCGGTGGACTAAAAACCTGAAAGGGCGGTCCAGGCAAAAATTAGAGACAATAAAAGAAAAGAAAAACATCCCGATGAATTGAAAACCTGCAAAGGCAATTCATGCAAAAGGTAGGGAATATGGCAAGTAACCACATCCGGTATCACCTGACCATCCTGAAGATTTAATGAAGACTCTCCATCGACGTCAGCGTACGCGTGATATTCAAAGTTGATAGGGAGACTAGTGATCATTGTATTTCAGTGTACCCTTTCCTGGAAAAGTTACCATTTTCAAACTTTGTAATCCATGGAGTCTTACCGTTCGCAGACTACCATTCCATTAATGAATTTTTTAGCCTTGTCTCATTTCTTGGAATTCTTATTTTTATTCTATTTTGCAAAATTTTGTTTTTAAATTTAATGGATTTGAAACAAAGTCAAAAGTTGTTTTTCAAAATAAAAAGATAGAACATTTTCTTAAGACTCTTGAACACAGAGGTAAATGTTGATCCTGAGTCCCAGAAGAGTTAGTTCTCGAAATAAAAAGCGAAAGCACTGACAAATTTCATCCCTACAAAGCAGCTAGGTCTTGACACAAGTTGTCTCCAGCCAAGGACATATTTTCTTCACGAAATATGTTCCCCTTTTCAACGGGTTTTCTTCTTGGAATGAATCCTTTTATAATGAAGATTGGTTTGAAGAGTATTCTCTTCCCCAGCAGGAATTGCATCCCCAATAGAAGATGTTATTAACAATCGGGAAAGAATATATCCTGGTGTTGTCATTTCCCAGCGTGGTCATTTTATTATATGTTTGTTTTGTCAGTATGCACATAACACTCACTTATGCACTCATACATTCATGCATCATATATTCATACACATAATTTGCATCTTGTTGTTATGATAAGCTTATTATTCCCCAAGAAATGTCTTTACTCCTTCCTTTTAAGCGTCAACTTTAGGCAGAAAGACCCTTAATTTTTATGTTTCCCCTGAGAGTTTGTTCCTCGTGGGAAGATCTTGTTTCAGCTTATTCACCTATCTGTAGATAGGATGAACCCCCATTTTGAGCTTGTTCCTCAATGGGAAGTGTCTTGTTTGGTGTTTCATTCCCAACTCCGCCTTGGACTGAACTTTGTCTCCAACAGATATGATTATTTGGATCAGCAAATCCTAGATTCTCAGAGTGCATTTATTTTGCACGATTGAAGAACTGATGTTTTCAAACATGAACCTATTTGTGGTTCCCCAGAAAGTTGGATTTATATCCCTAGAAATTACTATTGTAGTTATTAATTGACAACAAGTAATGGTCTCCTTCTTTGAGCAGCTTGTGTTTCCCCAATTTCCTTCTTGAAAGAAGATGACAGTCTTTACGGAGCAAGAAAAATATTTCCAGCAAAGAAGTTCGGGAATGATAGAAGTTTCACAATAGATGGTTGGCCTTCTCAAAATGATGAAGACAGTCTGTTGAAGAACCTGATTTTGCAAGTGATGAGTCTCTTGGTGTAAGAAGACATTTCACTATAGAAGATTCATAATAAATGATGAAGACAGTTTATTGAAGAACCTAAAGTTATTTATGAATGGTTCGTCTCTCCAACATCGAGACCGTTCATGTTGAAGTTATTTATGAATGGTTAGTCTCTCCAGCGTCGAGACAGTTCATGTTGAAGATTATTATGAATGGTTAGTCTCTCCAGCATCGAGACAGTTCATGTTGAAGATTATTATGAATGGTTAGTCTCTCCAGCGTCGAGACAGTTCATGTTGAAGATTATTATGAAAGGTTGGTCTCTTCAGTGTCAAGATAGTTCATGTTGAAGATTATTATGAATGGTTAGTCTCTCCAGCGTCGAGACAGTTCATGTTGAAGTTATTATGAATGGTTAGTCTCTCCAGCATCGAGACAGTTCATGTTGAAGTTATTTATGAATGATTAGTTGAAGATTATTATGAATGGTTGGTCCCTCCAGCGTCGGGACAGTTCATGTTGAAGTTTATTATCCCTTATGAATGGTGAGTCTCCCCAGCGTATGGGACAGTTCTTTAAGAAAGCCCATTAATTTGCTTCCCCAGCATGAGAATGCAGCCTGTGGAGAAGATTAAATCTTGTTCGTTAAAAATCTTGAGTTTACCAAAGTCTATTACATTGTGCTTTTCCCAAGTGTCAAGGACTGTTTACCCTATGTCCCTAGTAGATCTATTTCCTTCCTCCCAGTTTAAAGGAAGGATGTTTTTTGTTTATTCCATATGAAAATAAAAAAAATATTAGGATCATCATTATCATCATGCATTTATCATTTGCTAACCAAAAATACAAAAAAAATTGTTGTTTGTTGCTTGTGTCCAAAGACAGGAAACTGATCAAGAAGAAATTAGGCAAATTAGCGTTTTGAGGCCCACAAAGAAATTCAACATTCTTCTATGATTCATAGGGTTCTTCAATCAAAATCAAAACCCAAGGATGGTTCAATACAAGATCAATCACCTTCAAGTTCATCAGAAGCTTCAATTAGGGCTTTTGACCTAATTTCTATGGAGGGTTGACTTTTAATCAGGAGATGGTTCCAAGACTCAAAATATGATTCAAGGGCATCCAAATCAACATTATAGTCCATACATATCATTCATTTGAAAAGGAGATCTTGATTCATAAGGAAATCACAAAACTGCAATTCATTTGGAAAAACTCAACTGTGCAAGTCAACCTTTAACTTTTGAGAAAAATAGTCAACCATGGACTTTTAAGGATCCAAATTATCATCATATGAATATTGAAGACATTTGATCAAATAAAATTCGAAGAATTCATCAAGAATCAAAAAGTCAACAAAAAGTCAACCTAGGGTTTTAAGTGTATTTTGACCTAATTCTTGGATCTCCAAATTTTGCCTACACACTCAAAAATCTCCCAACATGAAAGTTGTAGATCTTGGCAAAACAAACAACTTATCACATTGGAACGTTTTTCAAAAAGTGACTATTTTGAGAGATATGGAATTAAGATAACTTTCAAAAAACTTAGAAAATGTTTCAAGTGTTTTACTTGGATTTTTTCTTAACTTTATGACCATTTTTCTCAATGATCCAAAAGGAGTCTGAGGAAACTTTTAACTACTCATTTGAAGTATGTATCAAGCGATTTCCAAAGAGCTAAGTAGCATGAAAATCCATGGCTCCATTCATGAGATATGATTTTGTCAATATGGCACCATGAACACTTGAAATGAAGAAATTTCATGAAGAAAGTGAAGAACCAAGTCCAAAATCCTTGCAAATCTGAAGGAATCTCTCAAGTACAGCCATTCTAACTTGTTCAAATGGCCAAAATCATATGATTTCACTTGCTTTTGAGCTATGGACCAAGTGTTATAAACTTTGCCCATGTTTCATACCATTTATGGACTAAAGTCATGACTTCCACTCTAGTAAAGCATTGCTTTTTCACAAGTCAAATTGTCTTAAGCCTCTCCCATGTCTCCTCTGCACCAAAAACAAATTAAACACCACAAGCAAGCTCTCTAAACTCAGAATAAAGTCATTAAAGCATGCTTGAACTTGTACCTCACCATTGAAACCATAACTTTCTCATTTCTTCACAAAGAAGCAACATGGTACAAAGTCCCATGGGAGCTCCAAAATTCTGAAATTTTTCCTCCCACAAACCCAAATTATTGCCTATAAATAGAGGGCATTGCTCATTGCATCAATTACACCAGAATTCTCCAAGTCCACCATCATTTGAAATTCTCCATTTCTTAA